>NC_137922.1:54572868-54585368 GCF_963457725.1 Sprattus sprattus | reverse complement strand
AGTGGGGCACACACCTGTATACCATGAGTGGGGCACACACCTGTATACCATGAGTGGGGCACACATGTGTATGCCCAGGTGAGCACCTGTATACCACGAGTGGGGCACATATGTGTATGCCCAGGTGAGCACCTGTATACCACGAGTGGGGCACACATGTGTATGCCCAGGTGAGCACCTGTATGCCACGAGTGGGGCACACATCTGGGCTGTGGTCAAATGAACATCTTTGCTTAGGAAGGTTCCTAACTGAGTGAAATGACCCGGAGGTAGCCATGATAAAGTAAGCTGCATTGCTTGAGACAAGCACCACAGTACCACACTGGACTCAAATTCGCAACCTCGGGTGTCTGTCGCTAACACGTCTCTTAAGGTGTCAAGGAGTTACTCACTAGACTCGCTGGCTACTGTTACTCACACACACACACATACACACACACACACACACTTCTCTTAAAGTGTGGGGGAGTGAGCCTTACTCACTGCACAGCACTACCTGCTGGCTACTGTGACAAGAAGAGTTGCTCAACTTCTCTACATGCTAAGAAAAAGTTCTTCGATGCTTCCTGTCTCATCTCCTTTAGCATCGACCATCCTTTGCAAAAGAGAAGGAAATAATGCCGTCCCATAATTCCATATTCTTCAATTCCAACATTTAGAGCGAGGCACCATTCAGCCACACATTCAACATGACCCACTTCAATACCATCCACCGTCACATTATTACGTAGGCTAGTGTAAACACACAGTCACATTCTTTTGGCACAGCAGTTGTCTTCATGAATTCTCCTTTATATCTTTCATTGAGTTTTCCATTAAGTACAGGAAACAGAGGAGAATTCTGGGGGAAATACCGAGGCAGGACCAACTCACGTTTTGACGTAGGGGTCAGAGAATCCGTTCACATCCATGGCGGCCAGGTGGGCACAGCGGCGCACCCCCACACAGAGCCCTCCCTTGGCGCGGTCCTTGGCCTCCCGTTTGGTGTCGTCGCCCTCTGCTGCAGTGGAGGGGAGCAGGAACTGCAGGCAGAGCAGCAGACGACCACGCTCCTCCAGGCTTCGCTGCTGTTCCGTCTCCCACTGCAACACACACACACACACATATATGTACAAGAGCAAATACACACACGCACGCACACACACACACACACACACACAGACACACACACACATACACACACACACACACACATAACACACACACACACACACACACACACACACACACACACACACACACACACACACATATGTACAAGCACAAATACACACACACACACACATACACACATACATTGACAAGCTCAAATATACACACACATGCAATCATATGTATGTATGTATATGGTTGGGAAGCATACACACACACACACACCCATGCAAACACACGAACACACACACACACACACACACAAACACACACACACACACACACACACACACACACACACACACACACACACACACACACACACACACACACTCACCCATGCAAACACACACACGCAAACACATCATGAGTAAATGGTTAATGTATAGGAAGCTTGGGAAGCACTGTCTTAATCAGACCAGCTCAACACCAATGCAGTTTAATTAGACCACCACACATCCCTGTGCAAAACACGCTCCATGCCCCAAACACAAGCACTTAAACTGAATGTCTAGTGCCTGAGTTTCGGCTAATTAAGGTGGTGAATCACACTTGGCAGAGTCAAGCTGATGAACTTCGACCTTTCCTCAGGCCCCCAGGCACTCAAGCTAAAGTCAGCACCAAGAGGCACGTTACAGCCTGACCTTTCAATTTTCTACACCAGGGCAGCAACTCCAGAGCCAACATGACAGACACAAACAACATGCAAACGCACACGTTATATACCAGGGCCATCATGACGGACACAACGACATGCGACGGCACACGTTAGATACCAGACCCAACATGACAGACACAACAACATGCGATTGCACACGTTAGATACCAGACCCAACATGACAGACACAATGACATGCGACCGCACACGTTATACCAGAGCCAACATGACAGACACAAACAACATGCAAACGCACACGTTATATACCAGGGCCATCATGACAGACACAAACGAGATGCGGGCGCACACGTTAGATACCAGACCCAACATGACAGACACAAACGAGATGCGGCCGCACACGTTATATACCAGAGCCAACATGACGGACACAAACGAGATGCGAACGTACACGTTAGATACCAGAGCCAACATGACAGACACAAACGAGATGCGGCCGCACACGTTATATACCAGAGCCAACATGACGGACACAACGACATGCGACGGCACACGTTAGATACCAGAGCCAACATGACAGACACAACAACATGCGATTGCACACGTTAGATACCAGACCCAACATGACAGACACAACAACATGCGATTGCACATGTTAGATACCAGACCCAACATGACAGACACAACAACATGCGATTGCACACGTTAGATACCAGACCCAACATGACAGACACAAACGAGATGCGGGCGCACGCGTTAGATACCAGAGCCAACATGACAGACACAAATGTAACGCCACCTTATAGGATTCACAGAATATAGAGCCATTGCAGACAGCAACAAATAGGCAAAACGACCAACAGACCAGAGCTTGGTCAGATCAGACCCAGAATCAGACTGTTAAAGTTTGATTGCAAGTATGCAAGGGTCTGCGTGATGTAAATGTCAATATCAGAGAGTGATGCGATGCAAGTATGCAAGGGTCCATGTGATGTAAATGTCGTTGTCAGAGGGTGATGCAATGCAAGTATGCAAGGGTCCACGTGTTGTAAATGTCGTCGTCAGAGGGTGTAAGCGCGGCTCTGTGCAGAGCTCTGTGTCCCCTCCAGTGTTCTGCACTAACCTGCAAGGGCACCCACTGCACAACTGCGGACTCAAGGCAGACTAGAGAGTATAACAAGAACAACTGCGGACCCAAAGCGGACTAGAGAGTATAACAAGAACAACTGCGGACCCAAAGCGGACTAGAGAGTATAGCAAGAACAACTGCGGACCCAAAGCAGACTAGAGCAGTGGTTCTTAACCTTATTTGAGGTACTGAACCCTGCGAGCTGCATCAGTGCATTCGCTGAACCCTTTGTAATTTGAAAAATAAAATATGATTTCTTCAAAACGTAGGTATGTATAAAAACATTGCTAGTGTAAACCGGGCTATACTGTGTGTGCCTTGACCCCTGCCGAACCCCTGAGAGTGACTCAACGAACCCCTGGGGTTCGATCGAACCCAGGTTAAGAACCACTGGACTAGAGAGTATAACAAGAACAACTGCGGACCCAAAGCGGACTAGAGAGTATAACAAGAACAACTGCGGACCCAAAGCAGACTAGAGCAGTGGTTCTTAACCTTATTGGAGGTACTGAACCCTGCGACCTGCATCAGTGCATTCGCCGAACCCTTTGTAATTTGAAAAATAAAATATGATTTCTTCAAAACGTAGGTATGTATAAAAACATTGCTAGTGTAAACCGGGCTATACTGTGTGTGCCTTGACCCCTGCCGAACCCCTGAGAGTGACTCAACGAACCCCTGATGTTCGATCGAACCCAGGTTAAGAACCACTGGACTAGAGAGTATAACAAGAACAACTGCGGACCCAAAGCGGACTAGAGAGTATAACAAGAACAACTGTGGACCCAAAGCGGACTAGCGAGTATAACAAGAACAACCTCGCCTCCGTGGCGTCCACAACCGGCCCTCATGTGCGTCCGCGAGTGATTAAAGCCAGGCCTGATGAGGGATCTGGAGTCCAGTGTCCCTAATAAGTGCACGCTGTGGTCTGTGAATAATGCATGAAGTAATTACATCTCTGTCACCCTGGCGTCACAGAGCCACCCCCGCACAGAATTCTAATTTGACAGGTCCCAAAACGGGTCGCTCTACAGATGCAACCTCTCCACACACAAACACACAAACACATACGTACACACATATACACTCACACACACACACACACACACTCCCTCACACACACACACACACACACACACAAACTCACTGACATACACACACACACACACACACACACACACACACACACACACACACACACACACACACACAAACACACACACACACACACACACACACACATATACACATACAAGGGGTTTTTTAGTTACGTAAAACTAAGACTAAAACTATACCTAGCTGTGAACAAAATTTCTGTTTTCAAAAACACTAAAGTTAATAAAAACTACAATGAACAATGCAACACAAACTAAAACCCAAATAGAGTTTGTCCATTTCCCCCTTGATTTGGACTGTGGTTGCTAAGCACTTTTTCCTGTTCTGTTTGTCTTCTGGAGAGACACTGGTCTAATAAAAAGGGCCTAGGATGAATTCATTACACCATATCTGATGTCATGCATTCTTTAATTTGACCTTTTCAAGGCTTCTATAAATCAAGGCTTTATTTCATAATACCTGACACTAAACCCTCTGACCTTCACCATATACCCTTTACATGACAAAGACCGAGGGGGAACAGGTAGCAGGGTGAACTTTGAACTCTGACCCCCGCAACTCAACATTGGGGGGGTTAACCTTCAGGTCTGCTTGCCAACATTAATATCAGCACAGAAATCCAGAGGATTCAGCTCAGGAATCCCAGAATGCCTTGCCACCAGCTGCAACCCCAGTCACATCAGATTGCCCTCAAAGACAACAGCTAACCCTATTGCTGGGGTCCTCTGTGTGTGTGTGTGTGTGTGTGTGTGTGTGTGTGTGTGTGTGTGTGTGTGTGTGTGTGTGTGTGACTGTGTGTGTGTATGTGTGTGTGTGAGAGTGTGTGTGTGTGTGTGTGTGTGTGTGTGTGTGTGTGTGTGTGTGTGTGTGTGTGTGTGGGAGAGACAACAGCATCACAGTCAGAGAGGCTGAAAATACACGGAGTGTTTGTACGTACAAGAGTGACTCATGTCAGCGTAATTATAGCAAATGGTCTCTCCTAGTTCCAGTCTCTCCACTCTGTCACTCAAAGCACAATGAACAGAAAAATATAGACAACTTCAAGCATTGGATAATGAATATATGTTGCTGTATTCTCTATTTTTGAAAGGATTATTGTTACATTGCAAAACAAAGAAAAATTGGCACCTCTTTACAATACATCAAATCATATCAAATGCTGCTCAACGCTGAGAGGCTAAACAACAGTTTAACAAAAAGAGTGCAGACACGTGTCACTTCCTGTGTGTGTGTGTGAGTGTGCGTGATGTGAGTGTGCGTGAGCGTGTGCATGTGCGTGTGCGTGTGCGTGTGCGTGTGCGTGTGTGAGTGTGTTCGGTGTGTGTGTGTGAGTGTGTGTGTGTGTGTGTGTGTGTGTGTGTGTGTTTGTGTGGGTGACAACACACAATGCTGACACTAGAAGTCTGCTGGAGCCCTATTGCTCTTTTAGGTAACGTTTTATAAACTTCCCATTTACAGCAACATGCTTCCTTGCATTGAATCTTAGGAAAAAAATAGTTTTCATTCATCTACAGTGATCTACATTTTGTCTGATCTGTGTGTGTATGTGTGTGAGAGAGCCTATCTGTATGCATGTCTATGCCTGTGTCTGTGTGAGCATATGTTTGTGCATGTCTATGTCTGTGTGTGTGTAAGCATATGCGTGTGCATGTCTATGCGTGTGTGTGAGCATATCTGTGTGCTTGTCTATGTGTGTGTGTGTGTGTGTGTGTGTGTGTGTGTGTGTGTGTGTGTGTGTGAAAGAGAGAGAGAGAGAGCCTATCTGTCTGCATGTCTATGTCTGTGTGTGTGTGTGTGAGAGAGAGAGCATGCGGGTGCATGTCTATGTCTGTGTGTGTGTGAGCACATCTGTGTGCATGTCTATGTCTGTGTGTGTGTGAGCATATCTGTGTGCCTGTCTATGTCTGTATGTGTGTGCGTGTGTGTGTGTGTGTGTGAGAGAGAGCCTATCTGTGTGCATGTCTATGTCTGTGCGTGTTTGAGCACATGTGTGTGCGTGTCTATGTCTGTGTGTGTGTGTGGGACGGAGAGCACATGTGTGTGCATGTGTATGCCTGTGTGTGTAGCCTGCCAATATTTCCACTCTGCAATTGCACCCTGCTCTCACCCTGCATATTTTGTCGGGATGAATCTCACACCTCCTCAACACTGAGCATGTTCCCCATGTTTGCCATGTGCCAAAGGTGCACTAAAACTAGAAGCACGCGGACAGAAATAGATGAGATATGGGAGAGAAAGAGAGAAAGAGAGGGAGGGAGAGGGAGAGGGGGAGAGAGAGGGGGAGGGAGAGGGAGAAAGGGAGGGAGAGGGAGAGAGAGAGGGGGAGGGAGGGAGAGGGAGGGAGAGAGGGGGAGGGAGAGGGAGAAAGGGAGGGAGAGGAAGGGAGAGAGGCTAAGTAAGCAAAACGAAAAGAGAACCGATAGCCAGAGAGAGAGAGAGAGAGAGGAGAGCGCATCAAAGGAAACAAAACGAAAAAGAAAAATGAGAGATAGAGAGGGACAGAGAGAGAGAGACAGAGAGAGAGAGGGACAGAGAGAGAGAGAGAGGAGAGCGCATCAAAGGAAACAAAACGAAAAAGAACAATGAGAGATAGAGAGGGACAGAGAGAGAGAGCGAGAGAGTGGAGAATGAGAAAGAGAGAAAGAGCAAAAGCGAGTCACCATAAAATGGAAACAAATAGGTTAAGAAAGGGCAGGAGAAAGAGAGTAGGAGAATGACAGAGTTGGCCAGGCTGAGCGGAAATGAGCGAAGGAGCAGAGAGGGAAGAGGAGGAGGAGGAGGAGGAGGCGAAGGAATGCCAGAAAACGAGAAGGAAAGAAAGGCAACGACACACACACACATAGACACACAAACAGTGAGTGGTGAGTCACTTGTGTCTACAGGCAATGCCATATGTGTGTGTGTGTGTGTGTGTGTGTGTGTGTGTGCGTTTGTGTATGTGTGTGTGTGTGTGTGTGTGTGTGTGTGTGTGTGTGTGTGTGTGTGTGTGTGTGTGTCTGTGTGTGTGTGTGTGTGTATGGGTGTGTATGTGCATGTGTGTATTTATAACACTCTAGCACTCCATCTCCTTGTTTGAGGAAGCGTTGCCGTAGACACTAAACACAGCTCTCTCACCAGAGGGCAGCTCACCCAGACGGGTATGACCCTCATACGGCCCTGATAAGGCCCTGATACGGCCCTCATACGGCCCTGATACGTCCCTCATACGGCCCTGATACGGCTCTCATACGGCCCTCATACGGCCCTCATACAGCCCTGATACGGCCCTGATACGGCCCTGATACGGCCCTCATACGGCCCTCATACGGCCCTGATACGGCCCTCATACGGCTCTCATACGGCCCTCATACGGCACTGATACGGCCCTCATACGGCCCTCATACGGCCCTCATACGGCCCTGATACGGCCCTCATACGGCCCTCATACGGCCCTCATACGGCCCTCATACGGCCCTGATACGGCCCTCATACGGCCCTGATACGGCCCTGATACGGCCCTCATACGGCCCTCATACGGTTCTCATACGGCCCTCATACGGCCCTGATACGGCCCTCATACGGTTCTCATACAGCCCTCATACGGCCCTCATACGGTTCTCATACGGTTCTCATTCGGCCCTCATTTGGCCCAGTTTCACCTAAGCCAGTGCTGATCTGTTCCAGAATCCTCTAGCGTCTGGGCCTCTCTTTCAGAAAGAGAACCACAGGGTAAGTATGCGCATGTAGGCGTGCCGGATTTACATGAGCTAAACATAGAAGATGTGCCTTCTCCCCAAAACACACTCTTTTGTGCCGTCGATATCCCGGCCATCTCGCTCCGTCTGTCTGCAAGCGAGCGCATCTATCTCTCCATCTCTCATTAAGGCTTATCTCCAGCTCAATGCGATCCTTCAGCTCGGCCTGATCAATAAGCCGGCCAAAGGGCCCTTTGCACAAAGCCCCAACTAGAGCAGCCAATGAGCCCTCTTCACGAAGACCCAACTGGAACAGTCTGGTGAGGTCCAACTCTGGGACCTACGCGCTCCTGAGCTGGGGGAAAGCACACCAGATCAGGGCCAGACCAGGGCCAGACCAGGGCCAAACCAGGGCCAAACCAGGGCCAGATAAGAGACAGACCAGGGCCAGACCAGGGCCAGATAAGAGACAGACCAGGGCCAGACCAGGGCCAGACCAGGGCCAAACCAGGGTTAAATCAGGGCCAGATAAGAGACAGACCAGGGCCGGATCAGGGAGAAACCACAGCCAGACCAGGACCAGACCAGGGATAGACACTAGTTGAGGACAAGGGATAGATAGACACCCGAAAAGAACCAGGCCAGGGATAGATAGACACTAGAGGAGGACCAGGGATAGATAGACACTAGATAAAGACCAGGGATAGATATACACTAGATGAGGACCAGGGATAGATAGACACTAGATGAGGACCAGGGATAGATAGACACTAGATGAGGACCAGGGATAGATAGACACTAGATGAGGACCAGGGATGGATAGACACTAGATGAGGACCAGGGATGGATAGACACTAGATGAAGATCAGGGATAGATAGACGCTAGATAAGAACCAGACCAGGGATAGATAGACACTAGAGGAGGACCAGGGATAGATAGACACTAGATAAAGACCAGGGATAGATATACACTAGATAAGAACCAGACCAGGGATAGATAGACACTAGATGAGGGATAGATAGACGCTAGATAAAGACCAGGGATAGATAGACACTAGATGAGGATCAGACCAGGGATAGATAGACACTAGATAAGGGATAGATAGACGCTAGATAAAGACCAGGGATAGATAGACACTAGATGAGGATCAGACCAGGGATAGATAGACACTAGATAAGAACCAGACCAGGGATAGATAGACACTAGATGAGGGATAGATAGACACTAAATAAGGTCCAGATCCATTTGAGAATCCAAATCCATCGGGCACAGACGCCAGTTCGATTCTTTTTCTCTCATTCCTCAGGTCTAATTTTTCTCGAGTTTTCTCTGCTCGTCTCCGCCTGTGGCCGGGGGAGGGGAGGGCAGGGGGGGGGGGGGCTGAGGGTCTCCTGAGGCTGCGGGGGGACTCATACAGGCGCAGCACACAGATAAATCATGAGACATGAGACGGCCTCCTGTTAAACAAGTGGATTTGATCAATGCAGTGGCTCATAGCATGAATATACTCTAGGCCTAGATAATGACTCACACTGCAGAGGGGAAGGGCGGAAGAATGATTGAAAGGGGATAGAGAGAGGGAGAGAGAGGAGAGGGAGAGAGGAGAGAGAGGGATAGAGAGAGAGATGTGGGGAGAGAGAGAGAGAGAGGGAGAGAGAGGGAGAGAGGGAGATAGAGAGAGAGGGAGAGAGAGAGAGAGGGATAGAGAGAGGGAGGACACCGTGTTTCTGACTACTGGATTCACTGAAAGGATGTTAATACAGAGCTGAATATCAATTTCAGTGGCTCACAGAGAGCAATCCTGAACCCACTGTAATTTGATAGCAATTTGTGAGTTCATCTCAAAACAATACCAACGGAGAAAGATGGAAAGAGGGAAAGAGAAAAAAAGTGAGTGAATGAATTAGTGCAGTAAAATTAGTGAGTGAGTGAGTGACTGAGAGAGTGAGTGAGTGAGTGGTAAAATGAGTGAGTGAGTGAGTGAGTGAGTGAGTGTGGTAAAATGAGAAGTATAGTTTCTGAGGCGTTTACCTCTCTCAGATAACAGGAGATCCCCCTGAGAGCGACACTCATTGCAGTAGGCGAAGGAAGCTTCAGGAACGGAGAGACACATCGGAAAAAAAAGGAAGAAAGGGAGAGAAAGAAAGTATGTGATATTTTACCATCATCTATCTATCTATCTATCTATCTATCTATCTATCTATCTATCCATCTATGTGTGTATGTATCAATGTATCTACATCTATCTATCAATCTATCTATCTATCTATCTTTTATCCATCTTTTCATCCATCTTTTCATCCATCCATCTATCTATTTATCTATGCATCCATCCATCCATCCATTCATCCATCTATCTTTTCATCCATCCATCTCTCCATCTCTCTCCCCCTCCATCCTCCTCTGCCCAGTCTCACTATCTATCCATCTCTCTCCCCAGTCTCACTATCTATCCATCTCTCCATCTCTTTCCCCATCCACCTCTGCCCAGTCTCACTATCTATCCATCTATCCATCTCTCCATCTCTCCCCCTCCATCCACCTCTCCCCCATCCTCCTCTCCCGAGTCTCACTATCTATCCATCTCTCCATCTCTCTCCCCCATCCTCCTCTCCCCAGTCTCACTATCTATCCATCTATCCATCTCTCTCACCCATTCTCCTCTGCCCAGTCTCACTATCTATCCATCTCTCCATCTCTCTCCCCCATCCTCCTCTCCCCAGTCTCACTATCTCTCAATCTCTCCATCTCTCTCCCCATCCTCCTCTGCCCAGTCTCACTATCTATCCATCTCTCCATCCTCCTCTGCCCAGTCTCACTATCTCTCCATCTCTCCATCTCTCCATCTCTCCATCTCTCCATCTCTCCATCTCTCTCCCCATCCTCCTCTCCCCTGTCTCACTGGAGGCGGGTGTTCCAGACAGATGTTGAAGTGTTTGGTCTGGTCAGGCTTCACTCTGCGCAGGGCGATCCGCGTCTCCCCAATGAACTCGTTGTGTGTCAGCTTGTCCTCGTCACACACTGACACCCTGAGGGGAAGACAGAGGAGAACACACACACACCACACACACACACACACACACACACACACACACACACACACACACACACATTAACATTAACATTAAGAGTCAAGATTAGTTGGAAGCTATACAGACAAACACACACAGAAAGAGTCAGGACAAGTTTAGGGGTACAGAAACACTGAACTCGTGAGCAGACACAGACACAGACACACACTTACACATTAACTGAAGGGGCATGGTTAGTTTAAAGCTGAAATTGACAGACACACACACACTCACACACACACACACACACACACACACACACACACACACACACACACACACACACACACACACACACAGCGAGAGAGATAAAAAGCCAGGAGAATTTTAAGGGTACACACCCACAGAGAGCGAGAGAGAGAAAGAGCAAGGAGAGGTTTAAGGCTAAACAGACACACGGATATACGCATACACACTCACATACACTTGTACACACACGCACACACACCAGATTAGGCTGATGTACACATACACACACACACACACCGGATCAGGCTGATACACACACACACTCACACAGAAACGCAGACCCGCAGAATCAGGCTGACATGGACACACAAACACACACACACACACACACACACACACACACACACACACACACACACACACACACACACACACACACACACAGGAAGCCTGTGACTAATGCTAGGTCTGAGCTGACAGCCCAGGCAGACTTGTACCAGCAGGCAATCTGTCACCTTCTGCCTAGTTAGCCATCCACTGCCGGGGCTGCTGCAGTCCAGAGCACAGCGTGGGCAGCGTATCAGGTACCAGACCTCAAATACCACACACACACACACACACACACACACACACACACACACACACACACACACACACACACACACACACACACACACACACACACACACACACACACACACACACACACACACACACACACACACACACACACACACACCACAGCCGGACAGGAGGGAGGATACACACCCGGATCAGAGCCGAACTCACACACACACACACACACACACAGAGGGTTGGATCAGAGCCAGACGAGGGCCGGAGTCAGAGGCACGGCTCTGGAAAGGCCTCATCGCCAGGTACCACACCTCACCAGCTGCACCGCAGTTGGAGCTGGAGCCGGTCAGGGCCAGGACAGGGCCAGATCAGGGCCAGGTCAGGGCCAGGTCAGGGTGGGTAGAGTAATTAGACTTTCAGACACTATTACAGCCTAGTCTTCCTCTGGGGATCCTCCAGAAAAACAAGCAAGGGATTGATATTTAAAGAGCCCAGTGCAGCCTGCCTCCTGTTTCTGTGCCTGAGGAGGAAAGGGTGCGTCTGAGGCACACACACACACACACACACACACACACACACACACACACACACACACACACACACACACACACCTCAGGCCTGATCCTCTGGTGAACAAAAGAGCACTGCCCTCTACTCTACTCTACTCTACTCTACTCTACTCTACTCTACTCTACTCTACTCTACTCTACTCTACTCTACTCTACTCTACTCTACTCTACTCAACTCAACTCAACTCAACTCAACTCAACTCAACTCAACTCAACTCAACTCAACTCAACTCAACTCAACTCAACTCAACTCAACTCAACTCAACTCAACTCAACTCAACTCAACTCAACTCTACCCTACTCTACTCTACTCTACTCTACTCTACTCTACTCTACTCTACTCTACTCTACTCTACTCTACTCTTCTCTACTCTACTCTACTCAACTCTACTCTACTCTACTCTACT
>NC_137922.1:54557868-54567868 GCF_963457725.1 Sprattus sprattus | reverse complement strand
AGGGAGAGAGGGGAGGAATGGCAGTGATGAGAGAATAAAAGAGAGAGTAGAGAGTGATGGAAAGAAAGAGGGAGTGGGGATGAGAAAGAGAATGAGAGAAAGTCAGACAGAGAAAAAAGAAAGAGAGATTGCAAGTAGGAGAATATTTCTGGAAAGAAATATGGAGATGAAGGATCATGTGGAGGTCATGAGTGATGAAAATTGAACAAGAAAAGCAGACAGAGATTGACACGGACACAGGAAGAAAGAATGAATGAATGTGAGAAAAAGAAAGAAAGAAAGAAAGAAAGAAAAAGCAGAGAGACAGAGAGAGACAAAGAACAAACATGCAGGTTACCTGAGGGTCTTCCTATACATGTCTTCCTCCGTGATGCCGCAGTAGGTCAAAGTCTCGTTCCACGAGGGGTTCAGAGTGTTCCGCACCGTCTTAGTCTTCAGCTTATTCGCCTGGAACCAGAAGCACAACCTTTACCACAGCCCCGACCACGACCACAACCACAACCACGACCACAGCCACGAACCCAGCCACAACCACAACCACGACCACAGCCACGACCACAGCCACGACCACAGCCACGAACCCAGCCACAACCACAACCACGACCACAGCCACGACCACAGCCACGACCACAGCCCCGACCACAGCCACGAACCCAGCCACAACCACAACCACGACCACAGCCACGACCACAGCCACGACCACAGCCACGAACCCAGCCACAACCACAACCACGACCACAGCCACGACCACAGCCACGACCACAGCCCCGACCACAACCACAACCACAACCACAACCAGGCCCACGACCACGACCACAGCCCCGACCACAACCACAACCACAACCACAACCAGGCCCACGACCACGACCACAGCCACGACCACAACCACGACCACGACCACGACCACAGCCACGACCACAGCCACAACCACAACCACAACCACAACCACAACCACAGCCACGACCACAGCCACGAACCCAGCCACGACCACAGCCACGACCACAGCCACGAACCCAGCCACGACCAAAGCTAAATACTGATGCTACCAAATACTTCTGCAATTTCTCCAGAAAAAAGACGGCTGGCAACAGCTTCTAAGCACGTTTTTTTCCAATCATTTCCACACTTGTCTCAATTCCATGTCCACTTTTTCAAAACCCCTCACACACTGGGCTTTATAAACACACACATGAGCACATCAGTTACGTAACCCTTGGTGTAAAATGCATTACAACCACCAAAACACTTCATACTTCACCCAACGCTGACTCACACTGCCGTAACTATAGCATATGATCTTTCCCATAAAACTACTTCATCTCAATGAACAATTAACTCAACTACACAAACAACTTGAAGCATTGCAAAATGCATATATTATGTGTTGCTGTATTCTCTGTTTTTGCATAGTTTAGTGTTAAAGAAAGAAGTATTACACCTCTGACTTCCCTAGCAACGCCCTAGCAACACATGCATGTGATACCAAACAAACACAGTACATTTGAAATGTAATGTATATTATAATTATATACTATAATATTATTTATTTATAATATATTATACAATAGAATACAGTAAATATGAAGTTCTGCTAAATGCTTCATGACAGCTCTATGCTTAATTTTCTGTGGTATACTAAATTACAGCAACAAGTGTCCAGACACTTTTATTCCCAGTACAATAAATGGAACAACCCCGTGAGTCTACCACTAGAAGTGTACTATACTAGAATATACTAGAAAAAAATCTATACTTAATTTTTTTAACCCCCGCAATCCCTCGTATTCCACAAATATTTCAGGTCAAACAGCTATCATGCCACCAAGAACACACTTTTTTGATCTGTTGGTTTGCCTCGTTTGCAGACTACTGTAGATATTGTGGGTGGGGGATTTTCTGCAGTGACATTTTTCAAAACATGCCTCGGTTTCTCTGAACACTAAACCCAAGTGCCAACTCCCTAAACCAATTCTGCTAAACTTTAAGCACAATTCTCTGCTTTAAACACAGATTTCAATTGTTAACCGCACTTTCTTCAAACCACAACACACAATTCTCTGCTTTAGACACAGTTTTCAATTGTTAACCACATTTTCTTCAAAACACTAAACACCATCCTCTCTACTTTGCATGCTTCATCAATGCCAAAACCTCATTGTGTTCAAACAGAAAACACTGCTAATCAAATGACAAAACTTCCATTTCCAAAGCTGTTGTGCAATTTGAAATCAAAACTTTAGCTCCTAGTTTGGAGAACAATTTATGGCAACATTGAAGTGAGTGGTGATCAGAGGGGCAGAGGAGTGAGAGTAAGAGGAGGAGGAGGAGGAAAATGATGAAGAGGAAGAGCAAGACGGAGAGCCATTACTGTATCTCTGATGAGATTCAGGCCAATGTGTTCAACCATGTGGTCAACATGGGTTTGACCATGCAGGAGGCTGGCAAGGCTGGCCAGAGGGTTCAACCAAACATAAGCCGCTTCTCAGTTGCACCGATTCTCCGGACATTCAGAAGAGAGAATGGGTAAGAAACACTACTATGACAGTAAAACACTAGTTTGAATGCCTTACTGTATCAGGAGCATAGTATTCTTGTATTTTACTGTAGAATATTTTACATTGTACTGTATTTGTAAAATTACAGTATACGTAAACAAATACAAAGTGCAACCATTGATGACCAAGACATATTCCTAAACATCAATACAAAGAGCCTAGCCACAGTGGACCATGTTCTAAGGCAGAACATCTTGAGAATGAAGCAGGTGTACAGGGTGCCTTTTGACAAAAACTCTGATAGAGTCAAACAATTACAGTATGATATGACTATGTGCAAGTAAGTCATATACGTTTCCACAACTGATTACGTCCTATCAGCACAGAAACATTACTGTACTGTATTGTAATCCAATCAAATGTTCAAATCAAGCTTTATTTTCAGATGTTTCACAACACAACAATTGTCGATATTGTCTTGAGCAAGAACAGGATGCAGTCTAGTTTTTTTGTCCTTTTATTGTTTTACATTTTTCTTTCATTTTTGAGTTAAAACATTATACAGTTACAATATTTTACAACAGAAGAAAGCGTACAGTAACACTGGAGATGAAAAGGCATAATACTCCTGATAAGGCCTTCATACTAGTGTTTTCCCATTTCATAGTAGTGTTTTCCATTGAGCACATCAGTGTTCAATCAATGCTTAGAATGTCTACTCAAATAATGGTCTGTGTTTGTTGTTTGAAAACAAAATGCCCTTTTGAGGTGATATAATAGTGTTTTGAAACCAAAGTGTCATTTTGCAAGAGATATAAAGGGTTTTGCATTTTGTGTGAGTGGTTTTGGGATTTGTGTTTAGAGCTAAGAGAAACCGAGGCATGCTTTGAAAAAATGTGTTTTAGGAACAGAGAAATACTGTAAAAACAAAAAACCTGAATTCGTTTTTTCGCTAAAATGTGTGTGTGGTGTGTGTGTCTGTGTGTTAGTGTGTATGTGTGTGTGTGTGTGTGTGTGTGTGTCTATGTGTGTGTGTGTGTGTGTCTGTGTGTGTGTGTGTGTGTGTGTGTGTGTGTGTGTGTGTGAGTATGCACATGCGCTTGTGTGTGTGTGTGTGTGTGTGTGTGTGTGTGTGTGTGTGTGTGTGTGTGTGTGTGTGTGTGTGTGTGTGTGCGTTTCTGTTTGTGTGTGTGTGTGTGGGGGGGGGGGGGTTCTATTAATATGACTGATGGCTGTGTGGCACCCTGATGCTTCATCTGGAGTCAGAGGCGAGAGAGAAAGAGAGAGAGAGAGAGAGGGGGGGATAGAGAGAGAGAGGACAGAAGAGAAGAGAGAAGATGTGAAGAGAGGAAAAGAGAAAAGAGAACAGACCTTGCAGGCACCAGGGAGGAGGTGCAATTTCACGTAAGGGTCTGCCAAGCCGTTGAAATCCATGGGTTTAAGACCCTGAGAGAGAGACAAAGAGAAAGAGAAAGATACAGTGAAGGAGAGAAATGAGAAAGAAAAAGAGAGAGGACTTGTAAGAGAAATGGAGAAATCTTGACATGTACAATTTGGTGTCTCCTTGAGATATCATTTCTTTCTTCAGCTGCTATAGGGACTACCATCTCCGGCCATTTTGAAATCAAAGGATGAAATGGAATTAAAAGGCCACATGAATAACAGGGGTGAAAATGAAACAAAGCAAGGGAATAAGAGGTGATAAGATAAGAGAGAGAGAGAGGGAGAGCGATATGATAGAGAGAGAGAGAGAGAGGGAGAGCGATATGATAGAGAGAGAAAGAGAAGATAGAGATAGAGAGAGAGTAAGAGAGAGAGATAGAGAGAGAGAGATAGGATAGAGAGAGAGAGATAGATAGAGAGAGAGAGATAGGATATAGTTAGAGAGAGAGAGATAGGATAGAGAGAGAGAGAGAGAGAGGGAGGGAGAGAGAGAGAGAACAGTGGAGGGCAGAGAACATCAACCATGAGAGAAGATGAAGAGAAAGAGAGCAGAAGAAAGAGACAGGGAACACAGGAACAGAAGAGAGATAGAGAGAGAGAGAGAGAGAGAGAGAGAGAGAGAGAGCGATAGAGAGAGAAAGAACAGGTTGTAAAAGCGATGAGACGTGATGAGATGGAGCCATCAAACAGCATGTGTGACGAGTCCAGCGCTGCAGGCCACACTCTGTCAAATGAATGTGTTCAGCCATCAAAGGACTGTTTTTAGAATGGCCACAGACAGCGCCGCACACATCTGGGCTGCACCGGCGCCGAATCTGGGCCGCATCTGGGCCGCATTAGCGCCAAATCTGGGCCGGACCCCGCTTCCCTCTGGTCGGGGCCTCACACTAGGGCAGACGGATCGATGCAAACCCGCCGCAGAGAATCACCAAACACAGATCAGCCGGCCGGTGCCGCACGGAGCACGCATTACCTTGTGGAACAGAAATGAGAATGACGCACATAAAGAAAGCCTTGTGCGGTTCTGGGAGAACAAATGGGGGATGAGATCGGTGATGAGAGAGGCTTTTTTTTTCAGTCCACTGTGACTTACAGGAAAGAAAGACCATTTGGAACAGGTGCTTGTGACTTAGCTCACCGGAAAGGAAGAGTGTTTTGAACAGGTGCTTGTAACTTAGCTCGGATCAGAGTGCAGTTATGAACAGGTGCTTGTACCTTAGCTTGCAGGAAAGGAAGAGTGTTTTGAAAAGATGCTTGTACCTTAGCTCGGATCAGAGTGCAGTGCAGCGAGCTGGTTTCCGTCTCGTAGCGAAGATCAAACTCCAGAGTCCCCAGTGATGCTAAAAAGAAATGACCACAGACATTGATTACACAGCAATCAATCTATTGATCACCTAATCAATGGACATTCTCGGGAAGAAAATCTGGTTTGTTAAAGATGTGTCTAGCTGGCTTATCAGCTCCAAATCCCGTGTTGACTTCTGGGGAAAAGGCTTCTGGTATTAATTAGCAGTACTGACCTTTTAGTGTGAGGGGTAGTTTCACTGGTTCTCGTATTTAGTGTAATCATTTTATACTAAATAAACATCACTAAAAGTCCTAGATTATGCCAAAATATATCAAATTTCTTTCCAAATATTTATTCAGAATAAAAACAGTAGGCCTCATTCTCAAACGTTTTCTTAAGTGTCTTCTTTAATATTTACTTCCGAACTTCGGAAGACCAACGTAAGAAAAGATTTAGTTTAGTGTTTAGTGCCTATTTTGCAGTGTTTTGCAGCTTTTTATATTTTAGGACATCACGATGCCTCGTAGAATCATGACCTCAAACGTGAAATGTAATTGTTAATGATACAAATATTCTCGTATTTATTATAATTATAATTATTTAAATATGTCTATGTTAAGATGTCTGTAGAGTTGATGTCAACGCAATCACCAACGATTTCTCACAAATTCAGCCCTTAAGAAAAATCTGGGTGATTTACGACTGCTATTTAGCGTTCTTAAAATCTGTTCAGCTCAGAACGCATCCCATATGAGAACTTTCCTGAATGCCAAATTGTCCCGAAAACCTCGTAAGTGGAGTTCAGAAGAAATGTCTTCCTTACTTGTTCTTAACAGCATTCGAGAATGAGGCTTGTAGAACCTGATAATGTAATAATTTCCTGATAACGTAATAACCCTGATAATGTAATAAAAAATGCCTCATAAGTCCCTAAAAGATGTAATAAAACCTGATAATGTAATAATATCCCAATAATGTAATAAAGTGCATTTCCCAATAATGTAACAATCGCCATACCAATAATGTAATAAAATGTTACATTAATTGGAAGTTATTACATTATGAGGTTAGCCTCAATTTTGCAGAACCTGATAATGTAATAAATTCCTGATATTGTAAAAACTTTGGTCAGTGCTGAAATGTTGGGACACCAGTTATTCAGACCAAGTAGTGATGCTGTGTAGACAACCACCCACTATTGTTTTGCTCATATTTTGATCCCAATGGTATAGGCCTTTAGCCTCGCAAGCCAAACCTGTACAGCAAGAAGCTGTACAAGGGTCTGGCACAACACGATTTTCAGTGTGGGCGGGATTAACGGTTGTCTGTTAAGTTGCCTCTGCACGCAATGCCACGCAACAGGAATGGCGCTACAACCAATCCGAGCGACTGCCGAATGACAAAAGACGATTTGATTGGCCTGGTACAGTTTGGATTTTCAGCCGCACAAAACAACGACAGTTGACCAGATGGTCCCTGGCTGCAAATAAAATTTGCTGCCGCTAGGGGCGTCTAGATTTCTAGGCTAATAGGCCCCCTCATGATTGCTTGCCATTATTGCATGATTTACAGTGCCCAAACAGTGTGACTGTTTGGACCTCTGAAACTGGAGACCTGATGCTACAGCACCAACCAAAGTTATTACAATATCAGGTAATTATTACATTATCAGGTTCCGCAAAATTGAGGCTAACCTGCACTTTATTACATTATCGGGGTATTATTACATTATCAGGTTTTATTACATGTTTTAGGGACTTATAAAGGAATTTGTATTACATTATCGGGAGTTATTACATTATCGGGAAATTATTACATTATCAGGTTCTACAAGGCTCAATCTCTCCAGTCACAGAGGGATATTGATAGTTGTTTATGAATGCTTTATATTATTATTATTATTATTATTATTATTATTAATAATAGTGCTAGTATTAGTAATGTTGCTCTAAGAAACTCTGCTAACGCTCCAGTATTGAGAATGCTGAAGAATGTGCTCTGCCTATTCCTCTGTGATCATAAAACGAATTCATAAAAAATCTTCTATCAGAGATTAAGACTATTAACTGATATATTGATCGATAAACCTAAACTCCTCAGATCTGATTAGACTGCAGCCAGTGAAGGAAACAGCTGATGCGTCCACTGTTAAGAATCAGATAATGAGTTGGGGGGTCATTGACAATCGAAACACAACTGATTGGACCAGTGAACCCATGTCCACTGGTGGGAGTGTCCATTCGGCGGGACTCACTGTTGTCGTCGCTGTCTCCGCTGTCAATCTCTATGGACGCGTCCACGCTACTCATCATGGAGAGTGTCCCCGCCCCTCCTCCTGTCGCTCCGGGCAACAGCAGCCCGACACCCGCCGAGGCCCCGCCTCCCCCCGGCAACGGGGACAGGCAGCCGGCCTGGTTGGGTGACAGCGAATCAGAGATGGAGGAGGTGGGGGAGAGGCGGGGGAAGTAGGCAGAGATCTGTCTGATTGGCCGGATGGGACCAGGACAGACATCTATGGCCATGTGCTCCTGGATGGACACGCCCCTCTTACCCTTACGCACCGTCATGGAGCTGAAAGAGAGAAAGAGTGAGATATAGAGAGATGAATAACTAGATGGAGAGAGAGATAGAGATAACTAGATGGATAGATAACTAGATAGAGAGAGAGAGAGAGGGATAGATAGATAAATAGCTAGATAGAGAAAGAGATAGACAGATAGAAAGATAACTAGCTAGATGGATAACTTGATAAAGAGAGAGAGAGAGAGAGAGAGAGAGAGATAGAAAGATAGATAGATAGATAAAGAGATAACAAGCAAGATAGTTTACTAGATAAAGAGAGAAAGAGAGATAGATAGATAGATATATAGAGAGAGAGAATGGAAAAGAGAGAATGAGTGAGATAGACCGATAGAAAGAGAGAGAGAGAGAATGAGTGGGATAGACCGATAGAAAGAGAGAGAGAGAGAATGAGTGGGATAGACCGATAGAAAGAGAGAGAGAGAGAATGAGTGGGATAGACCGATAGAAAGAGAGAGAGAGAGAATGAGTGAGATAGACCGATAGAAAGAGAGAGAGAGAGAATGAGTGAGATAGACCGATAGAAAGAGAGAGAGAGAGAATGAGTGAGATAGACCGATAGAAAGAGAGAGAGAGAGAATGAGTGAGATAGACCGATAGAAAGAGAGAGAGAGAGAATGAGTGAGATAGACCGATAGAAAGAGAGAGAGAGAGAATGAGTGAGATAGACCGATAGAAAGAGAGAGAGAGAGAATGAGTGGGATAGGAGAGGGGAGGAGGAAGGAGGTGGAGGAGAAGTAGGTTCAAATTGATAGTAGAGAGACACGAAATTGAAAACTATAATTATATGAAACTAAATTCTCCTGAAATACCCAAATCACACAAGATGCATGCAGACACATCCCTGCAGTAAGGGGATTTCAGATTTATTTTACATTTCTATTACAAAACCCATCAAAATATTGTCTCATTCAATTTCGGATCTCTCAGAGAACTCATTCCCTGTTATTCTCAGAGCCCCGCATGACACCAAAATAATGCTTCTAATGAGCCAAGGCATTCCTGGAGAGCGTCTGTCACTGGGCAGAAGATTATTGACAAGTAGCATCGGTGAAAAGGGGTGATTCCGCGTCAATTAAGTTTCATTGGTCAATCAAAACACAAGAGGTCAGTCAATTACTGACGCATCAGGAGTCTTCCTGTGGCACGCAGTGTCATCCATCATCATCTGTGTGTGTGTGTGTGTGTGTGTGTGTGTGTGTGTGTGTGTGTGTGTGTGTGTGTGTGTGTGTGTGTGTGTGTGTGTGTGTGTGTGAGTGTGTAGGTGTGTGACATCCACAATGTCACATCCACATGTCGTGCCCAAGCCATACTGGTGGTAAAACCAACAGACAAAAAAACAGCCTTGGCTCCCCAGATAAGCCAGTTTGAGTCAACAATGCAAAGAGCAGCCAGACAGTATCCCACTTCTACACACACGCACACACACTCACACGCACACGCGCACGCGCACACGCACACGCACACGCAAACGCACACGCACACGCACACGCACACGCACACGCACACTCACACTCACACGCACACGCAAACGCACACGCACACGCACACGCACACGCACACGCACACTCACAATCACACACACACTCCTCCACATGAGGCCAAACTCTTCTCCAGTATCTCCCACCGAGCCCAACCAATCACTGAGGAGGATGAGTCGGAAAGAGAGAGGGAGATAGTACAAAGAAAGAGAGAAAGAAAGAGGTAAGTGTATCACCAATCACATGCATCTGTCTGAGGATATGCCCTTAGATTGCACGTGGCATTTCATAATATCTCTGTCGACAATCTAGCTCAATCAGCTTTAATGATCAGTTAAAATGCTAATTTCATTCTAACCCTCTTTGTCCTTTAGCGACTGCCGTTTGTCTCGCCAAGAGGAGACGAAGAGAGACGGGAGAGAGAGAGAGAGGGGGGGGGGGAGAGAGGAGGAGAGAGAGAGGGGGGGGAGAGAGGAGGAGAGAGATGGGAGAGAGAGAGAGGAGGAGAGAGAGAGGGGGAGAGAGAGGAGGAGAGAGAGGAGGAGGACAGAGAGAGATGGGAGAGAGAGGTAGAGAGAGGAGGAGAGAGAGAGGGGGAGGTAGGAGGAGAGAGAGGAGGAGGACAGAGAGAGATGGGAGAGAGAGGGAGAGAGAGGAGGAGAGATAGAGAGAGAGGGAGAAACAGACGAAGAGAGAGAGGGGGTGGAAGAGAG
>NC_137922.1:54532868-54537868 GCF_963457725.1 Sprattus sprattus | reverse complement strand
ACCAGACTCCACCCCCCCCCCCCCCCCCCCCCCAACTACAAACAGCTGCTTCTGCCCCTGCCTGCGAGTACCAAACCTCCTGTTGTTTTACCCCACCCACACACACACACACACAAACACACACATACACACACACACACACACACACACACGCACACCACACCGCACACAATAAAATCATACAGTGGATGAGGAGCAGGCTGCACCCCTCAGTGCCATAGAAGCTATGATATGAAAGACAGACAATAAGCCATCGCTCACACACGCTCACACACGCATACGCTCACACATACGCTCTCACACACACACACACAATTAATTTAAACTCAACACACTTATGGCCTGAGGATGCACACCTACACACACACACACATACACACACACACACACACACACACAGACACACACACACACACACACACACACACACACACACACACACACACACACACACACACACACACACACACACACACACACACACCCTCCCACACTGCACCATTCTCTGTTATTGCTTCCCTAATGCACACAGCACAGGATTCAACCGTGTGGTAATATCTGTTCAATGGACTGTTTGCTTTTTATTATGATATTAGGCACACACACACACTCTCACACACACACACACACACACACAGTCACACACACACTCTCTCTCACACAGACACACACACACACACACACACACACACACAAGGTGTGGTTAATCTGTTCACTGGACTGAGTGTCTGCTTTTCTTAGCACAGGCCATTTGTTAGCTCTGTGCTCATTTATGAGTAATGCATCTGCTAAAAACACACACACTCACAAACACACACACACATCACATACTGTATATAGGATTCTGAACTTAAAGTAGAACCTGATAACACGCACACACAAGCACACACCAGGCACACACACACACACACACATAACCTGTATAAATGTCATGTGAAGAAATGAGAAGAATCTATCACAATCCAATCAATGTGATGTGTTCAGATTAAGAGGTAAAGCACACACTACTGGGCATTATTATGATATAACGCACACACATGCACACACACGCACACAGACACACACACTATACTGTGCATTATTATGATATACCGCACACACATGCACACAGACACAGACACACACACACTATACTGTGCATTATTATGATATACCGCACACACATGCACACAGACACACACACTATACTGTGCATTATTATGATATAACGCACACACATGCACACAGACACAGACACACACACTATACTGTGCATTATTATGATATAACGCACACACATGCACACAGACACAGACACACACACTATACTGTGCATTATTATGATATACCGCACACACATGCACACAGACACAGACACACACACTATACTGTGCATTATTATGATATAACGCACACACATGCACACAGACACAGACACACACACTATACTGTGCATTATTATGATATAACGCACACACATGCACACAGACACAGACACACACACTATACTGTGCATTATTATGATATACCGCACACACATGCACACAGACACAGACACACACACTATACTGTGCATTATTATGCTATACCGCGCACCCAATTTTAGCCTTGGGGGAACACTGTTGGCGAGTGAATGTGAATCAGAATGTACAAAAAGAAAGTGAGTGTGTGTGTGTGTGTGTGTGTGTGTGTATGTATAGGAATGACTCAAATGAGCTGTAAAGGCTACAGTTCTCCTCATATGCCCCTCTCTCTCTCTCTCTCTCTCTCTCTCTCTCTCGCTCTCTCTCTCTTCTCTCTCTCTCTTCTCTCTCTCTCTTCTCTCTCTCTCTCTCTCTCTCTCTCTCTCTCTCTCTTCTCTCTCTCTCTCTCTCTCTGACCTTTTCTTACAAACAAACAGCAGTGATGGACCCAACATATACTATATGCACACATATTAACCCTACGTGCACACACAGTAGTTATGGACCCAACATAGACTATATGCACACATATTAACCCTACGTGCACACACAGTAGTTATGGACCCAACATAGAATATATGCACACATATTAACCCTACGTGCACACACAGTAGTTATGGACCCAACATAGAATATATGCACACATATTAACCCTACGTGCACACACAGTAGTTATGGACCCAACATAGACTATATGCACATATATTAACCAAACATAGACTATATGCACACATATTAACCCTACGTGCACACACAGTAGTTATGGACCCAACATAGAATATATGCACACCTATTAACCCTACGTGCACACACAGTAGTTATGGACCCAACATAGACTATATGCACACATATTAACCCTACGTGCACACACAGTAGTTATGGACCCAACATAGACTATATGCACACATATTAACCCTACGTGCACACACAGTAGTTATGGACCCAACATAGAATATATGCACACATATTAACCCTACGTGCACACACAGTAGTTATGGACCCAACATAGACTATATGCACACATATTAACCCTACGTGCACACACAGTAGTTATGGACCCAACATAGAATATATGCACACATATTAACCCTACGTGCACACACAGTAGTTATGGACCCAACATAGACTATTTGCACATATATTAACCAAACAAAGACTATATGCACACATATTAACCAAACAAAGACTATATGCACACTCTCGTCTCCTTCATTCTCCTTATCTCTCTCTCCCTCTCATTTTCTCGCCCTCTCTCTCTCTCTATCTCTTATATTTGTCCTATAATCCCCTGGTAGTTCCTCTCATCCACTTTCTCCCCCTCTCACTGTAGATATCTCTCTATGGACTCAGGGAGTCCTGGAGGAAATGAAGAGGAGTTCAAGTAAACTTTTAATTTGGGCTTAATTTACAAAAGCTGTGAGGCTGAATGATCAACACCAGTCCTCGTTTGTTTGTGTGCGTGCGTGCGTGTGTGCTTGTGCATACATACATGCACTGATATATCTTCATAAATATGCCAAATGCGTTTATGTTCTGGTCTAAGCATATGTAATTATATATGTGCACTTGAATGTGTGCGCGGATATTTGCTGATGTATTAGCAACTGTTGAATTTAGATGTCCTTGGACATAATATGCTTTGAGCGTGCTCTGCGGGAGAAAATATTTCATATCACTGTGTAAACACAGACACACAAACACACACACACACACACAAACACACACACACACACACACACACACACACACACACACACACGTCAGAAACCCACACAAACTCAGATATAGCCACACACATCCCCGCGTCTCCCCAGAAGCACTGGGGTTTAATTAGCAACCGTTTCTAGTGACGCCTCCGTACTCCCGCTGGATATGCTCAGAGTGTCGATAGCACACGCGTTCTCCATCAGCTCCAGCCCAGCACTCACTCACTACATCAAAGATTGTTCTGCATTCAGTATCTTTAAACAGGCCTACTCATTGAGGATGGTAAGGTTCAACCATTGGATGGATGCGCTGAATGACTCGTCTACATGGAAACAGCTTCAGTATAGAGCTACGCCATCTCGTGGATAATTGAGCCTTCCCAACTCTGATGAACAGCGCACATTTTGAAGTGTGCGATTTTTTTAACAGGCCTACTCATTGAGGATGGTAATGCTCAACCATTGGATGCGCCGAATGACTCGTCTACATGGAAAGATCTTCAGTATAGAGCTACGCCATCTCGTGGATAATTGAGCCTTCCCAACTCTGATGAACAGCGCACATTTTGAAGTTTACAAGTTATGTATCGGAAACAATTCAAAACAGACGCATAGCGCAGTTCATGTACAACACGCCTACGCATGGTATTTGCAAATGCAGAAAATCCTTTGCAGAATGAGAACGTCAAGACACCGTTCCATTTGTCTTTAATTGCGTATGCTATTCAAAAAAAATTCATACAATGAATTAAAGCTTGCCCAATCTTGTAGTGACTGGCCAAGTGCCACCTCAGCAACATAGTACCTGAACTCTACGTTATGGTCAATGAGTGTCACTTCTACGCACCCCATGTGGTCACCGACGTGCTAAAGAGTAGCCTGATCTACGGCAACTGCAGGGGCACTATACTCGTCTGAATCCATATTAGGCAACGCGTGATACGCTTCGTATGACCACATACACAAAGTAGGACACAGAGGGGGAAAGTTTTTCACATTTGTCGGAGCTAATCATTTCGACTAATAGCCCTCAGTTTAGAGACCTTTCTGCATACTCATATTCAGGAAGTCTTCAGCGGAAAGGGGGCGTGCACGCGCTGAGAGTTCGAATCCCCGGTGTTTAGTGAAGTCTTGTCCCGACCGACGCATTCAGTTACGGTCAACACTGGAGTTATGGACCGGTGAGTTGCGTTTCGGCAAAAAACACTCATATGTTATCGTTTTTGCACATTTGACACCCAGGCTACTCATGGGTGCAGCAAAATACCTGGATGCAATACAAAATGTTCTTTATTATTCATTAACAAATGCTTGATTTAGCTGATACGCTGTAAATGTTGCTCAGGAACATAACAACAAAGTAATTTTATGTTTCATATATGAACTAAAGTGTAGAAATGAATAGGCCACAGCTAATGTGTTGTTTTTTTTGCTACAGCATCCCCTTTTCTGAGACTAAAGGTCTCTGTAAGAATGAATTCACAGAAGCATTGTGTTTGTCAAGGCAAGGGATGTGTTTCCCTTATTTGTTTCGTGAGGTGATATACTTCTGTTGTTATTCATCACGTGCCCACAGCTTCCAGGTGAAGCGGAGGATATATGGCCCGATCTAACGGTGTCTGTCGAAGAATTACTCTTGCTAATGATAATGATTATTTTCTTTCCCTCTGTCTCTCTCTTTCTCTCTTCCTTTCTCTGTCATTCTTTTTTTGTCTCTTCTCATCTGGCTATCCTGCCTATCTCTGTCCCTGTCCCTGTCTCTGTCTCTGTCTCTGTCTCTGTCTCTGTCTCTGTCTCTGTCTCTGTCCCTGTCCCTGTCTCTGTCTCTGTCTCTGTCTCTGTCTCTGTCTCT
>NC_137922.1:54520368-54525368 GCF_963457725.1 Sprattus sprattus | reverse complement strand
GCTAACGGCACCAAGGTCAACTGGTAGAGTGAGATGCTAACACCAAGGTCAACTGGTAGATTGAGCTGCTAACACCAAGGTCAAATGGTAGAGGCTAGTGATAACGGCACCAAGGTCAAATGGTAGAGGCTAGTGCTAACGGCACCAAGGTCAACTGGTAGAGTGAGATGCTAACACCAAGGTCAACTGGTAGATTGAGCTGCTAACACCAAGGTCAAATGGTAGAGGCTAGTGATAACGGCACCAAGGTCAACTGGTAGAGGCTAGTGCTAACGGCACCAAGGTCAACTGGTAGAGGCTAGTGCTAACGGCACCAAGGTCAACTGGTAGAGTGAGCTGTTAACACCAAGGTCAACCGTCAGATTGAGCTGCTAACAATGTCATGGTCAAGCACACATACTAATGGAAATGTATATCTAATACGTTTTGGGTAAAAGGATGCACGTGTGAAATGACTAGTAGTCTACATTCAGCATGTGGATTCTAAGATTTAATGCTGTGTTTTGACCGTCTGTAATTTGAATGGTCTTACCTCTGGTTACTCCCCTCAGGTACCTGGACCTAAGAGGACTGTCCTCAGGCACGGGCCCAGCGATCTGGCCAGACCAGTACGGGCCAGTCGAGAGAGATGAGGCCTATAAGAGCTTCAGCCTGTCAGGGTGGGCGGGACGCAGTGGCCATGACGCACCAATGATTGCACTCGATGCTCTGCTGGGGGCGGGCTCAGACTGGGAAGAGCTTATGAGCAGAGGCGGCTTCCATGGAGGTTAGAATGCTCAAACTACCCAAAACATGTTTTCGTCACGTAAATAACATTGAATTCTTAAGTGCTGTGATTACAGCCGACCAGTCTCTGGTACCCTGAGAGTCACATCGCCTCTTTTTAAAATTTCCAATGGTGTCAGTCAGTGTGTTTTAAAGCAGCCAGGGTTTCAGTTAACACTTTCAACTCACAAATCTCCTTTACACCTCCTATACTAAGGGTCTGTTTTTCCACAGCACTGCAGTGATGGTGTCTTTGTTCTTGTTGCTATAGGAGACAGTGACAGTGCTGGCTTCATTAGCTGTGTGTTTAATCCATAGGAGACTTGAGCTGGCTTCATTAGCTGTGTGTATAATCTATAGGAGACAGTGCTGGCTTCATTAGCTGTGTGTTTAATCTATAGGAGACAGTGACAGTGACAGTGCTGGCTTCATTAGCTGTCTGTTTAATCCATAGGAGACAGTGACAGTACGGCAGTGATCGCCTGCTGCTGCTGGGGGCTTCTGCATGGACTGGGGGGAGTTCCTGAGGGGAACTACAGGAGCCTGGAGTACAGGGACCGCCTGGAGAACAGCGCAGAGAAACTCTACACCCTCTCCCACTGATGACTACAAGCTGTTATTAACTACAATACAACTTGACAAGCTCCCTGGCAAGAGGAACGGTTAAATCTTTCCACACACAGGATGCCAAAACTTAAAGTAGCACTATGCAACAATGTTGTCACTGTTTGATGTATGGTTTTGTAGGAATATAGGTTTGGCACCATCCTCAAATTCATTTTGATAGCATATGGTCATGTGAAGGACAGATAAACACCTGTGTCTTTTGCACTAGCCACCCAGGATATGCCCTATGTAGTTCTGTGTTACGGGCTGGAACACCCTGCAAAAAAGGAAGAAAAGCTTTCACAGCATGACATTGCCAACTATACTACCAAAAAACCCAGTGTGTTGGCAAGCTTCTATCAGTGTTAACTGGGCTGTTTTTTTTTTTTTTTTCATACCTTTTAGGTAGTTAGCTTGCTAGTTTTGGAACAGAACTCCTTATTGCTGCTTTAACTCCCACTTTGTAGTCTTACAGTACAAATGTACGAAAGCCTCATGCAGCTATGCAGCTGTTTAGACCAAACTTACTGCAGCCTAAACGTTTTACAAAACAAGTGACATTCATCCAATCACAAGCTACACTAGATGACCCCTACCATGACCTTTAGGCCTCGGAAAACTTTAAGTTCCGATATCCTCTGCACTCTCTGTGTAGAAGACAACAGACTCAAAGGCCAATTCCAACCCGAGTCAAGTCACCATTATACCCTTCCCCTCATAAAGCCCCGCCCCTTTATACCCTTCCCCTCATAAGGCCCCACCCCTTTATACCCTTCCCCTCATAAGGCCCCACCCCTTTATAACCTTCCCCTCATAAGGCCCCACCCCTTTATACCCTTCCCCTCATAAGGCCCCACCCCTTTATACCCTTCCCCTCATAAGGCCCCACCCCTTTATACCCTTCCCCTCATAAGGCCCCACCCCTTTATACCCTTCGCCTCTTAAAGCCCCACCCCTTTATTCCCTTCGCCTCTTAAAGCCCTACCCCTTATAAAGCCCCTTCATACCCTTCCCCTCATAATGCCTTAACTCCAGTTCCTCGAGTACACACTTCATAAAGCCTACACGCCACTTACGGACTTCACTGTGACCGACAGGAGGCTGTCAAAATGATGTACAACAGATCTAATCATCTCAGTGCTTCTCAAAGCTAAGCAATCTCCAAAACTCCCTTCCTAGTGACAGACTATACATATACATGACACCGATTATTGCTAATGACGGAGTAGGATTGCAGCGATTTGACTTAATGATTGTGGCAGCAGTGATGAGTGTCGTTAATGAGGTGATGATGGAGACTAGCCTCTGACTCCAACTCAGATGCTGAGGAGAAACGCACTGAGACACGTCATTCACACACGCTCCACAACCGGCCAAGGGGCCATTCAGGGTTGCCATGGTTTTTTTTGTCAGCTTGCCTAAAAAGCTGTGATTCAGACGCACTGAGCACTATAGCGGTTAATTAAGTCATTTGCTAGATGAGTCAGGATTTCATGTCTAAATTTAGACTGATTTTGTTTAGATGGTAAATGGATTCATTCTAGGCTCCTGGTTGTTAAACTGGATTACTGAAATACAAATAATTATTAAAAAATACTTCATGTGTATAATGAATCAGTTTGCCTTATGTTGTGCATGTTGAAAAACTGTGGCAGGAAACAAACATATTTCAGATACAGTTATTTTTTCCATTTGAATTGAAAAGCAAAAAGTCATGGTAAAGTTTAAAATTTTTATTTATTTATTTTTTGGTCATTGTTTTTAATTGTTTTTCTGTGTTTTCCATGTTTTTTTTATTGTTTGTTTTTCCCTACGGTAAGGGCGAGGTGTGGATGGAAGGATATGTCTAGGGGTCAAAGTTCAGAGTTCAGGTGAAGGTGAGGGAGGTACTGCTAAAAAACAAACAAAAAAGGGACTTCTTTTTTATTTTCTTGAACATGGAAAAATGTTCTGTCTCTCGCTCTCGTTCAGCCCTCATCTCTCTGTTCCACTCGTTTATCGGCTTCAGGCTCTTCTCTCTCTTCTCTGCGTTGTTCTCCTCGGCTCTGAAGCCATCTCCGCTCTTTCACCGTCCTCCTGTTCATCGGAACAGGAGAAAAGTTGGTCTAAAAAAAAAAAAAAGGAAAAAAAGTCTTTTGTTCCCCCCGTCACTAGGGGGCGGTAGTACTTTGAGACTCTCGTCAGCGTGTTTGTGCTTCCCTCTGCTGAGGCGACAGCGTCTTCTCCTAAAAACGAAGGGGGTGGGGGAGAGGGGGTAGGGGAGGGGGCGTAGGTAAGGACACCTCTTTCAGAAATTCCTCCATGGTGGGGTGGGGTGGGGTGGGGGAGGGATTCTCATCAGTCTGTAGTGTATGACAAAGAGAGGGGGGGGGGGGTGGTATAGGGACTTAGACACACACATGAGGAAAACAAGGCCAATCCCCCAACTATGCCCCCGTCCCTCGATTGGTCCGAGCCTTCTTGTGGATGGGCGTGGCCTAAGGGGGAGGAGGAGTCAAAGAACTCAGTTGCCAGGGGGATTGAAGGGAAGCTGCTGGGAGGGATGATGCTGCACCTGAACAGCTGGAACACAAAGGCACACAAGAAAAAAGATCAGAATTCTACTATGAGTTTGTGTTTTCCCTAGGGTGCCAAAATGTAAGTCAAGCCCTGGGGTAGGCCCTGCTGTGTGTGTGTGTGTGTGTGTGCGTGCGTGCGTGTACGTGCGTGTGTGTGCGTGTACGTGTGTGTGCGCGCATGTGAACATGTGTGTGTGTGAGAGAGTGTGTGTGTGCGCGCATACGTGTGTGTGTGCGTACGTGTGTGTGTTTACCTTGGGGGTGTATGTAGGTGAAGTGAGGCTGGCCCTGCTGTGTGTGTGTGTGTGTGTGTGTGTGTGTGTGTGTGTGTGTGTGTGTGAGAGAGTGCGTACGTGTGTGTGTGTGTGTGTGTGTGTGTTTACCTTGGGGGTGTATGTAGGTGAAGTGAGGCTGGCCCTGCTGGGGGCCGTGCTGGGCGTGCTGGGCGGAGCCAGGGCCTGCCTGGGGCTGAGCGTGCAGCATCAACATCTGGGGGTGGGGGCCATGACCCCCCTGGGGATGGGGCCCAGACATGGGGCCTTGAACATGAGCCTGGGGGGGGAGAGAGGTGAGAGAGCGAGGGAGGGAGAGAGGGAGAGAGAGAGGGCGGGGGAGAGAGAGAGGGGAGAGAGAGCGGAGAGAGAGCGAGAGAGATAAAGAAAGGGAGAGAGAAAGGGAGAGCGTTAACACTCCATTTTGAAAACAGTACCTTCTCAAGTGACAACACCAATAAAAACACAAAAAACTCTAAACAAAACGCAAGCGCATAGTCTTGCACGCACACACACACACACAGCTGTTGCCATCCACGTGATGTTCTGCTCCCTTGTGTCACACATGAGGAGGTGGATTAGGTTAGAATGGCAGACTGTACCTTTTAGTGAAAACGACAGAAGATGGAGGAAAGAGAGGGAAGAAAAGAAAGGGAGGCAAACGGAGAGCAAACGACAGAGGAGAGACAGATGAAGGAAGTGGTTAATCTGTTTTCTTGGCTACACATGAAAGGCATGATACTGCGGGATGTGAGAGTGTGTGTTTGTGTGAGTGTGCGTGCGTGAGAGAGAGAGATAG
>NC_137922.1:54452868-54517868 GCF_963457725.1 Sprattus sprattus | reverse complement strand
AGGTGAGTCTGAGCATATTTGAGTGTGAGTGTGAGTGTGTGTGTGTGTGTGTGTGAGTGTGTGTGAGTGTGTGAGTGCGTCTCACCATAGATGCCCTGCTGCGGGCCCTGCGGCCCTTCATTCTGCCCAGGGAACTGGGGCCCTCCTGGGGGTCCGAGGGCCTGAGGGTGGCCCCCACCGGAGCCTATCATCCGGGCCCCACCCTGCAGCATGGAGTACATAGGCTACAGGAGAGGAGGGGAGAGGAGGAGAGAAGGAGAGGAGGAGAGGAGAGGAGAGAAGGGGAGAGGAGGAGAGAAAGCGAGAAGGAGAGGGGGAGAGAGGGAGAGGAGGAGAGAAGAGAAGAGGGGAGGAGAGAAGGAGAGAGGAGGAGAGGAAGGGAGAAGGAGAGGGGGAGGAGAGGAGAACATAAGGGAAGGAAGCGGGGTAAGGCAGCAGGAGAAAAAGGAGAAACCAAAAATGCAATTGGTTAGACGTGCGGCCATCCATATCCCAGACACCCATCCATCAAACTTACTACATCTAGAGCAAGCAACTATGAAGACAAACACATGTATCTATGACCCACTTTAGGTGTGTGTGTGTGTGTGTGTGTGTGTGTGTTACCTGTCCAGGGTAGGGGCTCATGGCCTGTATGACCTGCTGCTGGCCGTACTGAGGGGGGTTGTACTGCAGGTACTGCTGGGAGTAGGGGGAGGCCACCAGGGGCGCCCCTGCAGCAGAGGCAGCCTGGAGCATAGGGGGCGCTGATGAGCTGTGGTCAGACCTCTGGGCCACCACTGAACCTGCCGTGACAACACACACACACAGGGATGAAACACACTGAACCTGCTGCAACGACACACACACACACACACACACACAGCACCACTGAACCTGCCATGACAACACTCACACAGGGAAGAAACACAATTAACCTGCTGCAATAACACACACACACACACACACAGATGAAACACAGCAGCACCCCTGAACCTGCTGCAATAACACACACACACACACACAGGGGGATAAAAACACAGCGCACCACTGAACCTGCTGCAATAACACACACACACACACAGGGGGATGAAAACACACAGCACCACTGAATCTGCCGTGACAACACACACATACAGGGATGACACACACAGCACCACTGAACCTCCTGCAATAACACACACACACACACACACACACACAGATGAAACACAGAGCATCAGACTTCTACAAAGAGAAACACACAGATCACACTCAAAGTAGTGGAGAAACTAACACACACACACACACACACACACACACACACACACACACACACACACACACACACACACACACACACACACACACACAGGTAATGATACCGAAGCTAAACTGGGACATGTCTGTTATTGGGGCTGACCTTTGGCCCGTGGGTATTTGCCCTGGTTAACAGCCTGCATGGGGTACTGGTACATCTGCTGAGCCTTAAAGAGTAGGGAGAGAGGGGGGGGGGGGAGGGGGAGGAGAGGGAAAAGGAGGAGAAAAAAAAAAGAGGAAGGGAGAAAAGGAGGAGAAAAAAAAAAGAGAGTAAGGGAGAAAAGGAGGGATTGAGTAGATAAGGAAAAGGGGAGAGGAGGAGGGATGAAGAGAAAGAATAAAAACAAGTTAGTTATTATTAATACAAACAAAAATTAAGAAAACATGTGAAAAACGCCAAAAAATATATTAAATAAACACACATAAGCACACACACACACACACACACGGCGGGTCCTGTGCTCACCTGTACCGTAGGGAACTGAGAGACGTACTGCAGGTAGGGGGTGCCGTACATGGGGCCCTGGCCTCCTGGGTGCTGGAGGACCACAGACGGGCTGGGGGGGGTCGGACGCGGAGGGGTGGGGGCAGGGGTGGGCTTCGTCTGGAGAGAGAGAGAGAGAGAGAGAGAGAGAGAGAGAGAGAGAGAGAGAGAGAGAGAGAGAGAGAGAGAGAGAGAGAGAGAGAGAGAGAGAGAGAGAGAGAGAGAGAGCGAAAGAAAGGACAGAAAGAGCGAGAGAGAGAACAAGAAAAGGAGGACAGAGAGAGAGAAAGAAAGAAAGAAAGAAAGAAAGAAAGAAAGAGAGAGAGAGAGAGAGAGCGAAAGGAAGAAAGACAGAAAGAGCGAGAGAGAGAACAAGAAAAGGAGGACAGAGAGAGGAAAAGAAAGAAAGAAAGAGAGGGGAGAGTGTGATGGAGAGAAAGCAAAAAAGAAGAAAGGTCAGTTGTGTCCGTATTGCGGCTGCGTCAGACTAAAACATGACATGACAAGAATGGCTCCTGTGCTCCTGTGCCTGAGGTGAAGGCAGGGCAGGCTCACCAGGGTCATGGGAGGCTTGTTGGGGTTGAACTCTTTGGCGTTGGGGTTCAGCGTAGACCTCTTCACTTGACTGGAGGGAGAGAAAAAGGTCACACTTAAATGTCACATATACTTACTAAAAATCAAATTACCATGTTTGCGTACACACACACACACACGTAGTCATTTCTGCTTGCATACTGAAGCACACCAACCATTCCATTTCCCTCCAGACAGACAGACACACACACACACACACACACACACACACACACACACACACACACACACACACACACACGAGTGTGAACTCCTTTCACCCTCTCCTCCACTCACTCGGTCACGGCCTCCTGGCTCTCTGGCCTGCTCTCGTCGGGCCCCGGGGTCCTGGCAGGCTGCGGGGTGGCCGGGGACTGCCTGTCTGAGACGGGCAGGCTCGTGGCGGGCGTAGCAACGGCCTCCTTGTCTTTGGGGGTGTCCTCGGCGGGCGAGGTGGGGGCGGGGGGCTGGTTGGGGGGGCTCTGGCCGAGGCTGGCCTTGACGTCCGCTGCAGGGCTGGGGGGCTCGGCTGCTGAGGGGGCCTTCGCTGCGCCGGGCTGGGGGGCCTCGGTGAGGCCAGGGGGGCCCAGGGCCGCTGTGGCGGCGGCGGCTGCTGCTGCACTAGGAGAGCTGGGGCCACCCGCGCTGGGCTGGAGCTGCAGAGGTCAGGGGTCAAAGGTTAAAGGTCATCAGATGAACCATAACAGAGGAATCTGGACACTAAGCAACTATCAGAGGGGCATGGTTTTAATATTGCAAACTGATAATACCTTTTGGGGGTAAGATGTGTATCTTGCTTTTGAGAGGACATTGTGTGGGGGCTTTCATGTTAGACATGGTTGGCCATTAGTGGGGTTTATGCCTATAGCCTAGTGGGGTTCTGTTTAGCCACAAAACGACACTAGGCTTATGAAAACGTACAAAGGTGTGTGTGTGTGTGTGTGTGTCTGCTCCTCAGATGGTAGAGCAAGGTACACACTGAAGTCAATCCTCAGGGGCCGATCACACATACAGATAAAAGTGTACGCCTGTGACTACATGACTGAACGCACATTTATGAGGAGGAAGAACCCGTGGGAGAGGAGAGGAAGAGAGGAGAGGAGAGGAAGAGCGGAGAGGGGAGGAGGAGAAACAGCAGGAAGCTGCCAAGGACACAGAGAAGAGAAAAAAAAGGAAGAGGAATTAAAAGCCCTTACCCTGAACTCTTTGCCGAACTTGCGGAGCTCTTCAATTTGAGAGCGCTGTTGTGCTGAGGGAGCTGAAAGACACACAAACAAACACACACACACACACACACAGATTAATACAGGCAGTGAATGATTATTTGAATGGCAGGTAGATGATTGCAAATCACTTTGACAGCTAAAGTACTCTGCACGCACGCACGCAGGCACGCACACACGCACGCACACAACCACACACACGCACACACCACACACACACACACCTTTGCTGCTCTTGCCGTCCTCGGGACTAGCTGCGGCTTCTGCTGCTGCTCGCTCCTTTCCTGCTGCGCTCAGAATTTCATTCACTGGAAAGGAAAAACAAAAAGGACCAATCAAACGTCTTTATCTACTCAACAGCGATTCCTTTTCCGTCACCAGATCAAATTTGTGTCTTTTCCCTTCTGCATCAGCGAGGCCATCATTTCCTGCTTAACAACTACCCCTGTCCAAGACTTAGCGGCGTGCAGGCGCATTCAAAATAAACTGTCATGTTGCCCCCCGTTAGATAACTGGTTTAATTCTTTCAGTGAGTGCTAAAAGCCTACACACAGGGCTCGAAATTAACTTTTTGCCTTACCAGCCAACATGGCTGGTAGATGAAAAAATGTACCAGCCAATTATATTTTTTACCAGCCAAAATTAAACCTGCCATTTCAGACCTACTCTGACATTGTTTGATATAAACAATCTTTACCTATGATTTTAATATCACCGTCAATCACACTCTTTTTTTTTTAAAGCACATTCAAGAGTTGGCTATTAAAAATGTGCCTTCAGATGAATTCATTTAACCTCATAAGAAGCGCTGCATTAGGTCTACTAAAAAAAAAATCTAAATTAAGCTTTTAAATTACACCTATAGGATAGCTAAATATTGTCCAAATAACACTACAGCATAGATATTCAAAAGCTTATTATACTATATTCTTACTGATCTGACAAAAAACCGCATTGAAAAAACAGAGGGAAGGCAAACAGTACCTCTGCTTCACTGAAGGGGGCGTGCGAGAGCCCACCAGTCGGCGATAAGCTTGTTCAGCCATTGCTCTTCCATACGCTTATACTACCACTGTCAACGTATTTCCCCATTATTCGCAATGAGCCACCTACTGCAACATGCTCTTGGTGTAGCTGTAGCTGCTGTTGTGGCTGTTGTTTCTTCCTCCTTAGATGTTCTCTGCACCTTTGCTTGAGGTGATGCAACGGCAATGAATCATCACATTATTTTAGCTTTCGTTTAACTGCGTTAACTTGCGTGTGGTCAACAAAGTCGGTTTCAACTTTTGATTCGCCCTCAAAATATTAGAACTTTATAAGCTCAAAGTATTAGAACTTTGTATTCACTGGCAAAATATTAGAACATTGTATTCGCGTGCAAATTGTTATTGTTGTATTAAAATTCTAAGAACTTTATGTTACCCTTTCACTTCTCCCACTGTTCCTGTTGGCGTTGCAAGCTATTTTTAACCATGACGGGCGCATTAGTCGGGAGATTTGCTCCGCAATGTCACTCGCCAAGTGGCGGAGCATCGGAGACAATTTAGTCGCCAGCCCAAAAATCTACACGCCATTGGCGCTTGGCGGGTGCCAATTTCGAGCCCTGCTTACACAGTTCGGGAAATCTCCAAAGTGCCTACATATGTGTGTGTGCGCCTGTGTGTGTGTGCATGAACGTGTGTGTGCGTGTGTGTGTGTGTGTGTGTGCGTTGTCACAAGCTGCGGTTTGTCTTAATGAACTTCTGCACCTATTATGGGCTACTATGATCTGTATTTGTGTGTTTATATCCCTGTGTGTGCGTGTGTTTGAATGAACTGAGGCCAGTCTCAATGAACTTCTGCACCCATTATCCCTCTATGAACAACCATTACCCTGTGTGTCTGTACATGTGATCAAGACCAAAGAACGCAGACGTGTTTCCATATGCTTATATTAAGCCAGGGTGTGTGTGTGTGTGTGTGTGTGTGTGTGTGTGAGTGAGAAAGGAGAGGGTGAGTGAGACAGAAAGTGTGTGTGTGTGTGTGTGTGTGTGTGTGTGTGTGTAGGAGCCAAGTGAGGTGTGCACTCTCACCATCTACTGGGAAGAGAGGCGCGGGGCCAGTGGGCTTCTGCTTGGCCATGGCCAGGGACTCAGTATAAGGAGCAGAGGTGTCCTCTGACTTGGGGGAACGAGATGCTGGGGGAGAGAAAGAGGGAACCCAAGAATTAAAACACACACACACACACACACACTATAAGACCATGTACGCCTTAATAAAACCTTTCGTACACAGATCATCTCAGAACAACATATATCTGCACACGTGCACACACACACACGCTTGCATGCATGCAGTGCCATGTTTACCTGTGGAGGGGGTGTGTGTGTTGGAGGGGCGGACTGGTCGGTTGGTTTGGTGGGGTCTCTGAGACTTTGGGGAGGTTCTTGACGGGACTGGGGGTACAGGGTAAGAGAGATGAGTTATGAAGTCACACACAAGCACATACATACATACATACATACATACATACATACATACATACATACATACATACATACATACATATATACATACATACATACGGACACTAACGCACAAACACATACATGGACGTAGACGCACTCACATTACATGTCGACACTCACGCGCGCACACATGCATGCATGTACAAACATACACACACAAACACACGTGTACACACACACACTCACATACATGCGCGCACACGTGGACACGTATGCACACAAACACATATATTATTAGTCCTCAGGTAAATGCATACAGTATTCCTGGAACGATTAATAGGAACTATTTAATAGACTTGGAAGTGGTAAGCCAAGTGGTAAGTAGTCAGTTACTGACCCAAATTAGGGTCACAACGAAACCCAACCCACATCTGTTCACAAACACACACACATATACAAAGACACACACACAAGTATACAAAGACACACAACCAGACAGACACACAAATGCGCACACACACCTCCGTTGACAGGTCTCCCGGCGTCAGACAGCGCGTGTGGGTGGGAGTGTGAGTGTGGGACAGTGGGGTGGGGTGTGTGTGTGGATGGGGGGCTGCTGGGCGTGTAACCCCCCCTGCCTGAGAGTGGGCTGGCGCGCTCTGAGGCCGTGCTGGGTGGCTGGGAGGTCGCCGGGGGCAACGGTGGGCGTGGAGACGAGCTGGGGGGGGTGGAACGGCTGGGGTGATAGCCGCCTCGGCCTCCTCGTTCGGAACGCTCGCCTCCTCTCTCTCCTCCTCTCTCGCCCCTCAGGCCTCCGCCGGAACCGCCCATCTCACGGGCACGCAGGGGCAGAGGAATGTACTTGCCCTCTCTGTAGGGGCAATGAGGAGAACACATCAGTTCGAGAGACAGACAGACAGCCGTAAGCAGACAGACAGCCGTCAGCTGACTCTCCTCTAACATATACATGCTTTGGATTCCTAACCACAAGGCACTATGTGTTTAAGTAACAAATCACTAGCTGATTATTTAACACTCATAGGCAAAGGCAAAGTGAAAATACTTGTGCACTTTAACAAATGCATTGCCCTTTTCTTATCCGACGTGCACAGACTGGACTTCGGATACTGGACTACCTTGTACGAAATTAATACATTTCTGGCACCGAAAGTGTTCTATGACTAGAGTATCGTAACGTTGTTAATTATCGGCTGGCGTGTGTTATCGGCTAATGTTCGTGCTGCATGTTAATCCATTATTTAACTGAAGTTATAGAGTGTCAATCCATTTTTAAACTTAAGCATTTGAATTGTTTAACAGAATGGCCGATATTTGACACTGTTCAATAACTGCTATATCCACGCTAAACGACCAATCACATTCTCAAACAATCTAACCTGGTGAACAGTGCTCGTGACCCCTGACCCCGTGACCCCTTGACCTGTGACCTCACCTGCTCCCCCCACTGGGGCTGTCCCTGCCCCGCTCCCTGTCCCTCTCGCGGTCGCGGGGGCTCTCCCTGCCACGCTCCCGCTCGGCTCCCCCACCGTCCCGCACCACGGCGCTGTACTTGTCCTCCTCCGTCTTGCCGTCGTCGTTCTCCAGCGACACCCGGTGGCGGTACTGGGGGCTGGACTCGATCTCGCTGGCCAGCCGCGCCGCACGCGCCTCACGCTGACGGTAGTTATCAGAGTTCCCCCGCTCCAAGGGAACACTGAGGAGAGGAGAGGAAGGGTGGAAAGAGAGAGAGAGAGAGAGAGAGCGAGAGAGAGAGAGAAAGAGGAAGAGAGAGAAAGAGGGAGAGAGAGAGAGAGAGAAACAGAATAGGGAGAGGGTAAGTGTGAGAGTGAAAATGATTGAGAGAGAGAGAGGGAGAGCGGGAGAGAGGGAGGAAGAGGAAGAGAGAGAGAGAGAGAGAGAGAAACAGAATAGGGAGAGGGTAAGTGTGAGAGTGAAAATGATTGAGGGAGAGTGAGTGAGAGATGAAGGGAGGCCATGAGAGAGGGGTGAGAGAGAGAGAGAGAGAGAGGGAGAGAGAGAGACAGAGAGAGAGGGAGAGGGAGTCATTGAGAACACAAAAGAGTTTGAGGATCTGAGACACAGGGTCCATCAGGATAGATCAGAAAACGAGTGGTAGAGTATTTTCAATCGATTGCAGTGAGAATGTAAACTTACGTGTACATAGACAAACTGGAGTCATATGTGGACTTGACTCCGTAGTTCTCTTCGTTGAAGCGGAACATCTCGTTGGCATCCCAGCCATTGGACTGCAGGGGAAAAAAACGAAAGAAATGAGAACCATGCCGCCTTTCAAAAACCCAAGAGGAGAAGTAGGCATGAGGAGGTTTCACTAGTGTGATGCTCCCCCTGGTGGCCAAACTAATGTTACTACATCCATCTGTGCACAGCACACAGTGGCAGCAAACGAAGGTCAATCGCTGCTTTCAGAACCTGAGCTCACAAACCACTCGTTTGGTTAGAATTCAGTGTGTGACTGTACCCGTGTCCACTGTTCTGTGAGAATGTGTGTGTATGTATGTATGTATGTATGTATGTATGTATGTATGTATGTGTGTGTGACTGTACTGGGTCTTCCTTCACTGTTTTAGTTTCTATGTTGTAACCACCACTTATATTTGTGTAGTGAAAGTATGCGTGTGTGAGAATTATGTTAGAATATGGGCATACTCAAGTACGAGTGTGTGTGTGTTTGTTACTGTACTGGTCTCCACTGTTCTGTTAGAATATGTGTGTACTCAGGTGTGTGTGTGTGTGTGTGTGAGAGAGTGTCTCTGCTGTTCTGTGAGAATATCTACGTACTCAAGTACTAGTATGTGTATATGTGTATATGTGTGCGAGTGTCTCCACAGTTCTGTGAGTGCGCATCCACACATTTACTCCGGTAACGGCATCGGTCTCCAGGTCGTAGCTCTCTCCATTGCTGTCTCCTCCCTCCCACCGCTGCAGGACCTTCTCCTTGTGCTCGCCATTCACCCGGCCGGAGCTGATGGCTGTGTCTGTGAACGTGTCTATATGAGAGAGAGGGAGATAGAGAGATAGAGGGAGAAGGAGGGAGGGGGGGGAGAAAGAGAGACAAGAGAGAGAAAGAGAAAGAAGGGAGGGGGAGCGAGAGAGAGAGAGAAAGAGAAAGAGAGAGAAGGAGGGAGGGGGGGGGGAGAGAGACAGACAGACAGAGGGAGTTTTATCAAGGGACTATGATAATTTCATACTGCTCCTGGCTCTACATTAAAAGATTGAACCAGTTAACCCAGCTGTCCAGATCAATCACATTAGTTGACCTGGGGATTTCTCTGTATTTTCTCTCTTACTTGATTGATTGATCAGATCAGAACTGACTGAATATGCAGTCCCTTGTTAAATGATTGGGCTGGGCATGACATTACTTAGTATACTTAATTTAAATGATTGGTTTTGGCGCGACACTAGTTAGTAAACTTACTGTAAACAAATGATTTTTTTTTTTTTTTTAAACATGAATTGCGTTGAGAAACCATTTACCATTATGACCGATATCTTCCCACATATGGTGATGCTGTTAACACAAATATGACACCTTAACCCCTGTCTACAGAAAGAATGTCAGTGTTTCCCCTAGGTTTACAGCTTAGGGGGGGGGGGAGGGGGACGGCGGCAGGGGCGCGGCGCGGCGCGGCGGCGGACACAAACACTTAAATTAATTATGATGTTCATGTGTTTCTTTGAATGACAGCAGTCAATAAGTATAATTTTACATGTTTTATGGTAAAGGTAACCTTAAATGACTTATTTTGTGATCTGGCACGTTGGGGGGGCGGGCCGCCACCCTAATATCATTGTAGGGGAAACACTGAATGTGACAACTTCCTTGGCTCGCTTTGGCCCAAGGGGGCTTGCCATACCTCTTGTGGCATAGTTGAGGTCCACGTCCTTGCAGGTCATGGTGACAAGGTCGTTGGGGCTGAAGATCATGGTGTCTGTGATCTCCTCCCTCCTGGGGAGCAGCGTGGAGCTGTCGTCCTCGCGCCGGTGCACGGCGTCAACCGCCAGCTCACACTGCAGGAACCGATTGGAGGTGGAGAGAGAGAGAGAAGAGTGAGAGAGAGAGAGAGAGAGAGAGAGAGAGAGAGAGAGAGAGAGAGAGAGAGAGAGAGAGAGAGAGAGAGAGAAGGGGAGGGACAGAGAGTGGGATAAGGGGAGGGAGAGAGAGAGAGAGAGAGAGAAGGAGAAGTGGATTGTGGGAGACAGAGAGAGAGAAGGAGAGGTGGATTGTGGGAGACAGAGAGAGAGAGAGAGGAAGTAGAAAAAAAAAAGACAGAAAGAAAGACAAAGGAAATAAACCAGTTAGACAGGAAGGCTGCAGTATACACACAAATGATCACTTTAGGTCCTGGGCTCTGGTCAGAGAGGTTCCTAACTGAGGAGATCTTAAGTGGCAGTCATGATAAGAGCTGGTTGAATATGGAAAGGTGCCACAATGCTTCCTTTCTTATCTCCTTTAGCATTGGGTATACTGGACCATCCTGTCTTATCTCCTTTAGCATTGGGTATACTGGACCATCCTGTCTTCTCTCCTTTAGCATTGAGTTTACTGGACCATCATTTCTTATCTCCTTTAGCATTGGGTCCACAGGATCCTCCTTTATGAAGGGAAAGGAGATTATGCCTTCCCAGAATTCCCTGCAGCAGCAGAAACATTTAAAGACCCAGGTCAATCATATCTGGGGCTGCATAATTACATTGCCTAGGGGTCAGTGCAGTAGGATTCTCCCAGCACCAACGGGTTGTCTCCTAAGTCCTTATGAACTCTCCTTCACATCTGTCCTTGAACTTGTGACATGGGTCAAGGTTAAAGTGGTTAGAAGAGGACAAGACTGTCCGACCACAGCCATGGTCTTAGTGTCATGATCCGATCTAGAGTTTGCCTCTATCTGGGATTGCTCCTGCCACTGTCCACTCTAGATCTCTTCTCACTGTGTGAACAAGCTGAACGAAGGTCCAATCCCGGCCACTCAGCAGAACACAGTAAATTAAAGTGGTAATACTATCCCGTTGAGTGTAGGGTATTCATTCATACTTCCTACACATTCTTTAGAAGGAAGAAAGTAAATTATAGTCGTGTTACTGAACTAATGAGCTAGGGGTTTTCATACATACTTCCATCCATACTATAGTCGTGTAACTGTACTAGTTGGTTAAGGGTAGTTCCACGTTGACTTCCTACATGTTCAGTAGAACACAGTGATGATAGTGGAGGAGCCATTGACTACAACAAGTTCAATGATTGTGGAAGAGCCGTTGATTAAGATATATGAAGTGATAGTGGAGGAACCATTGATTACATATGAAGTGATAGTGGAGGAACCATTGCTTAGATATGAAGTGATCGTAGAAGAACCATTGATTAGGATATATGAAGTGATCATAGAGGAACCATTGATTACATATGAAGTGATCGTAAAGGAACCATTGATTACATATGAAGTGATAGTGGAGGAACCATTGATTAAGACATATGAAGTGATCGTGGAGGAGCCATTGATCAGGATATATGAAGTGATCGTAGAGGAACCATACCCGTGAGCTGAGTGTCTTGAAGATGCCTTCATACGCTGTGCCGCTCTTCACTCGCACGTCACAAGTGGAGCCCTACAGGAGAACAGAGACATTAGGATCCGGCTCTTATACACCAGAAACAAGACGCACCGGGGCCACGCGCGTCTATACCGCTAAAGCACCGCAACATCGGTGGCCTCTGAAATGGACTTGGGACTGGATACAAATTTGACCAAGGTCTGTTCCAGACGCAGTACGGCTGAGAACCTAATGAACTTAAAATGGAAAAAATTGTTGGACAACCGATAGTTTGCTATAATACCTTTTTATTTGCACTTGTATTAATTGATCTATAGGCCTATATATATTGTTATTGTTTTTTTTTTTTACAAAGACATAACTGGGTAGAATTATGGTGTTTTCGCCATCAGAGGATTTCAAATTACACAGAACAACGCATGTAAAACTCCTTGATGATGTCACACCATTCTCAGAAACTGTCTTATGTTCACGGTCTAAACTTAAAAGAAAATATGTGTGCAAAGTCTATAAATCCCACAGTTTCCCACAGGTGTTATTTCCTTGGTTATTTGCAGTGATGTGTGGTAGCCACCGCGACACTTTGAACTCTTTCAATATGAGTGAAGTTTCCATCCATCTACCGAATGGTGTTGCCAAGGACGTCTACGTGTGTGTGTGTGTGTGTGTGTGTGAGACAGAGAGATGAGCAGGATGACTCAGAGAGATACGCAGAGTTACTCACCACTACGGCAGTCAGGAAGTGAAGCATTCTGGCATTGTTATATACTCCCTCAAACACCTGTGGACACACAGCACAGTTTAATAGCTTACACTCTCAGCACACATAACCACATCATAAGAGTGCAGTCTGTGCTTTTAAAACACCACTGAAAATGGTGTTTGCATTTATTTGGGTGGCTTTTTATCTCCAGTGTCACATCTTCTGTAGAGATACAGTCTGTCGAAAGCTGATAGGTTTGAACCACCAGTTTCAATGTACAAGATTTCAACTTTTGCTCTTAAAAAAGTTAATAAATTGCACGACTAAGATTATTTAGTGAGCGCCCACATTTTGTAACAGTGGGTTGATGGTTTATTTCACAGTGAAGAGATTGCATGATCAATGGAATACAACATTCATACAATCGAATCAATGATTTAATCAAAGCCACTCACTGGAGGAGACTGGAAAGGTGGTTTCACCGACCGACTCCTAAACAGGAAAGACAGGTTAAGATTAATACCGTTTATCTCCAACAGCCATCATCATAAGACACGGAAAAACTGGAAACCCCGTAAGTTTATTAGAGTAGAGTCATCCTACAGTTAAGCCTGATTACGAACGCGTTCAACGACAATACAAAACAGCTATGTAGATAGCTGTATAGTTAAACATATCCAGACATACATCGGAATAAATAAAATTGTATTGTATGCAGTTATATAATGTGGCTAGATCTTATTAAATGTAAGGCGTGGTTTCGCTTTACTTAAGAGCTTCCATCCTAAAGACGGCCTTCCGGGCAATAGAAGTCAAGACAGCGGCTCATGCTAACTGATTATGTCTAACACACCCTTTGACAAGTGTACACGGCAGCCCAGAACGCGTTAGCTAGAGACGGCTTATTTTATTAATGACCAGCTATCGCATGCTAGCCACGAAGTGGTTGTTCCATGTTCAAGAACTTGCTTACAGCTGGTGCAAACCACATTAGCCGTGCTAGCTTGAAGGCTAACATTTGTTGTCTATCAACACATTACAGTACAAAGGCTCATTGAGTCATGTGAACGGTGCCTTGTTCTACAGCAAAAAACAGAAGCGCAAGACCGCATGCAATAACAGCCAGAGATAATCAATTTTCAAGTGTCTAATAAGGCTACATGCAGTTACTTTTGTACCTACATGATCGACATAAACAAAGTCATGGATAATTGCCAGACTAATTTCCCAGCTTTGTTGACGAACGCTCATAGCTGATAGCTAGCAAGCAAGCTAGCTGGCCCAGAAAAACACTAATTTGTAGTAAACGCCCTCCTCTAAAGGAAGGAGAGTGGTTACTCCGACTGTCAATCACTTCCTGCCTGGTACAGATTCGTCCAAAGACGCATTATGGGATTCGCATAAAAAGTTTGATGATTTGCCGCAGTTCACCTTGATCCTGACTGCTTGCATCTGATTGGCTAAGCTGCCCAGTCAATCAAACACCGCAAAGTTTTACTCGATAATCGAGTAAATCCTCTTTAAAATAACGCCTACTCCACATCGGAGGTTTTGACCGGTAGGCCCCACCGACCAAACAGCATCCCCGCCCTTTCCTAGGCACACATAGCCGCAACCGCTTACCTCCCGACCGTTGTTCTGTTGCTAGCGTTGATCCCAGTTGCTGCGGAAGACATAGTGCTTGACCCGGAGGTCCCATTTGACGTTTTTCGCCCACTTGAGCTGGGCTGCTGTGGTTTCAACATGGCAGAGTTGAATATCTCCACAAGCCAAGTCAGAGACCCGAATTCTTCCAGCCGAGGGTTGCTTGCCGACACACTTGACAACTGTATAAACGGAAACCATAACCGACTTAGCAAAGGCCCTCAACCACATTGATAGCTAGCAATCTAGCTTGCGATAGTCCGAACTGTATCCATAAGTGCACACCATAGCTTTGTCAGATAGCAACATTCACAAATATTAATACATTTACCGATTCATTTTCCGATTAGAAACTAAATAGCGTACTAACGAGCTTGTGGGACACCTTGTTGCGTAGGGCAACAAACGTTAGCTAATGAGATATGCTACGTTAGCCAAGTAGCCTACTAGCATAGCAGGCTGTGATATTAGCAAGGATTCTAGCTACACTTGTCATAGATCACAATGGACTTCTTGGTGATTCTTTATGAGCCCAATGCGTTTTTAAAAGTAGTTTTATACTTACTGCGTTTGTGTCAGTGGCAAATAATACTAGGTTATTATCTTCTGGTTTTGGGTTGAAACCCCGCGGTCGGTCACACCACCTCCTCGGTAGGCTTCGCTCGATCCGCGCGGGATTGAGAGTACAAGCGGTTCCTATGGAGGGTCAGGAGGGGGCGTTTACGGGACGCTTGCGCTACCTAAAGGTTGGGCATAAAAGCGCACTTACTTTCCAACAAATACACAGTAGGCAAATAACTAACTGAATGACTGCTAATGACGTGTATTTGCTGATGTAGTTCAATGAGCTGAATGTAGTAATTGGCTGTAAGATTGATTTACTTAATATTACAGAGAACTTGAAAATTAAACTGTAACGTTCAGCAGTCGTCTAATCCCACATTTTAAATATGCGCTCATATTCTAGATATTACAGATGAAACGATGTCGGAGCAATGGCTACTCCCTGTGCTCATGGTCACAATTGAGTTTTGCAACCTACACAAGGTTTCTAAATCGGAGGAATCGTGTCTCAAATTTATCTTCAGTGCAATCCTCGTGACCTTCAGTCTCGTTTTCGGCCGATTCAGACACTGGGAAAGTGCAAAGAGGCTGTTAAGGTACATTGACTTTAAATGCTAACGTAACTGTCTTGTGAAATCTAGGTGACGTTCACTTACATAGCCTCAGCTAACATTAACTGTTAGCTCAAAATAAACAACGCCGTATAAAATAGCTGTTCCCTTGATCGGTAACGATGTTCGTTAGCTTTCCTAATCGTTAGTTACACACTGCCTTATTTACCATGTTTGTACATCTCGAAAATAGTATGTACACATGGAGTAAAGTTTGGTTTCAATGCAGTGGCACGTCTGGGTTGACTGGGATACATGGCTTAATAGTTAAGTTTACAAACCGTAATGATTAACATCACATCTGAGGTGTTTTTCAAATATCACCATTTGTCAGTTATGACCAGTTGCAGTGGACACAGGTATTGTGAGTGATGCTCTTAATTTCTCATTTGTCTACTTGTCAGGTGTTGTCCATGTTGGCACGGAGGCTACTCATTCGGCCTCATAGTTTGCCATTCAGCCACTCACGAGCCTCTAGTGGCCTCACGCGACACAAATATGATGTCATCGTGGTGGGAGGGGGCCACGCAGGTACGGAGGCGGCGGCCGCGGCTGCTCGAGTAGGGGCAGAAACTCTGCTCATCACGCAGAAGATCCAAACCATCGGTGAGTGATTCACACTACCGGCGTGCGTAGGTCGTTGCAGACTTACGCACACATGGAGACTAATATAATGTCAGCTGTTTGCAAAAGTTATCTCTCTACTCACATACTCCCTTCAAGAGTCAAACTGCAGTTATTCATCAGGGCCTGCACATCACTGAGCTGCACCTCACCTTGCCTCCATGGACGGATTATGAAACCATGGGCCCCTCGGCCTGTCCGTGTAAAACGCCCCCCACTTTTCGTGTCCGCAAAACTTTCTTGTGTGCTCGCAAAAACCTTACATTTAATTGACATTGACACTTTTCTTTTTCAACAGCACAATAACACAATAACAGCACAATAATTCACCTGTACCTCAGCATGAGATGCAGCGCACATACACATTTGCTAACACAGCGCAGGTACACTTAATAGTTAATGACAGCGACTTAACGCAGTGGCTCTGGCTTAGGGCCTCCCTAAGCTCATGGGTCCCTGGGCCTGGGCCTGGGCTCGGTAGGCCCGTTCGGTAATCCATCCCTGGCCTTGTGTTAAATCTAGCACCACTAAGTTTTCTATTATGCTCATGTTTACAATTTTTTTTATTTTATTATCATAGTTAGTTTCTTATATGTAGGCACTCTGACATTCTTTTGAATGAAAAGTGCGTTTAAAATTAATTATTATTATTGTTATTATCCCTGCTTGCCTCCCACAGGCGCCTTGTCCTGCAACCCTTCCCTGGGCGGGGTGGGCAAGGGGCAGCTGGTGAGGGAGGTGGATGCCCTGGACGGCCTGATGGGCAGGGCAGGAGATTGGGCGGGGGTGCACTTCTCCATGCTGAACCACAGCAAAGGGCCCGCTGTGTGGGGCCCACGGGCCCAGCTGGACCGCAGACGGTACCGGGAGTTCATCCAGGTACCCGAGACGCAGCAGTATCCGTATCTATATTATAAATGTATACAGGGTAATTTATACTAGCCTTGTTTACCACTTAACTATATTATACATGTATACAGGGTATTTCATACTAGCCTGGTTTACAAGAGTCAAATATATACATTATAAATGTATACAGGGTATTTCATACTAGCCTGGTTTACAAGAGTCAAATATCTACATTATAAATGTATACAGGGTATTTTATACTAGCCTTTTTTACCACTTGACAGGTTTGATAAATGTATTGTACGTTTCTTTTATTTTTTAGTAATACCTAATCAATAAGGGACATTCGCATTGACACTGAAAGTAACAGCAGGCATGTTGTAGCACAAGTTAACCTAGTAGTTGTCTAACACAGAGCCAGCTGAAAATGATGCTGTATTAGTGCAGTCTAGAGGAGCCAATATCATAGAGGGACCCTCCATATTCCTGCTGCCGTGGAAACCGTGACTTTCCCATGGCGTTCTAGAAGCAGCCTTGACTGATGGGTGTTCAGTGAACAGTGTTCAAAAGAGGAGAGCTATTCATAGAGATGCCTGTTGTAGACAACAGAAAGTAGACATGGCCGTATCCGTCCATATAATGTCTTATATAGCAAGTCAAGTATCTGTGTTTTTGTACGCACTGTATGCACACAATTGATTGTAGTAGACAAATATGCAGGTCTGTGGCACTCCAAATGAAAGTGCCTTACACATACATGTATACACAAGACAGCATTAACAGAGATGGACACACACATGTATACACAAGACAGCATTAACAGAGATGGACACCTGAAAGTGCCTTACACATACATGTACAGTACCTTGCGTAAGTATTCACCCCCTTGGATGTTTTACCCTTTTATGGCTTTTATAAATCAGTCATGGTCAATATAAGTTGGCTTTTTGGACAAAAAAATTCACAAAATAGCTCTCTTTAATGTCAAAGTGAAAATATATTTCTACACAGTTATGTAAATTAAATACAAATATGTAATGAAAATAAGTGATTGCATAAAGGCCGAATTATGCTCTGTTTTAGACGTAACGCGTAAGCACGTAAGATACATAACCCCCCCTTGCGCGGTAAAATATCCCCCCTTACGTGCTTAAGTGCGTCGCCCAAAATTCCTGACTATGCGACTAAAACACTACGGCCCTACACAGCTCGCAAAGGCTGTGATTGGCCGGCTACCACAACCTTTCACAGAGTCTCACGTTTCCGGGTTAATAGCATACTACAGCCTTTTTTAGACCCAGACATTTTTTTAAATCATGAATACCCTGCAGACCGTCTCACAAGCCTTTTGTTATGGATTAGGAACAAACATAACAGAAGAGGTCCAAAGACATGAACTCCTTTACAAATCCTCTTTAAACACTTATAGAATGCTTAAATTACCGCAAATTTATGGAGAGAATATCCCATTCTCACCCGCGATTGTTTGGAGAGAATGTGGTCATTCACGAACAAATAGGTACTTTCATATTCATTTTCCGCCACTTGTGAGTCATGGTGATATCTTTCATTGAGTTCATATTGACGTGAATCATCAATTGCACCAGCGAGATTGATAGAATGAGCCCGGTCTGCTCATATACAAAAGTTAACAGTAACCTGCCGTTACCTTAGAGAATATCCCATTCTCACCCGCGATTGTTAGGAGAAAATGTGCTAATTCACGAACAAATACTTTCATATTCATTTTCCACCACTTGTGAGTCATGGTGGTATCATTCATTGAGTTCATATTGACGTGAATCAATCAATTGCACCCGCGATTTTGATAGAATGAGCCCGGTCTGCTCATATACAAAAGTTAACATTAACGTGCGCTTAACTGATGGCCAGCACCATTGTAGTTACAAGCATTGACAACATGATGAGATTCTCTCACCGTTTACCACCTCATCTTAAATAATGTAACTCATAAACACATCGTTTTAAAGCCTGTCGCAGTCATTAAAAGATGTCAATAAACAAACTTTTGCGTCATGTCTTTTTCGCCACTGGTACTGAATTGCCAACATTTGTATTTTGTGTAACACATGCATTCATAACATCAAGCCTTTCGCCCACTACACTTTCATGCTCCGGTAAGTTTTTTTCCTTTGTCCTGCTGCAATAAATAGGCTTACTTAACTCAAAATAAATCTACAGTTCTGGCGTCAATTTGCTTTGCGACACGCAACACAAGCCTTGCAACACGCTCTGCGTCTAAAACGAACCTTAAATCAAAACTTGTCTAAAACAAGTTCCTTGTGTAAATTACGTGCTTAGGCGTTACGTCTAAAACAGAGCATAATTCGGCCTTAAGTATTCACCCCCTTTATCACCCCCTTTATATAGACTGACCTAATTCAACAGAGGTCCAGCCAATTGGTGCTAGAAGTCTCACAATTAGTGCTATGGGGATCAGTGTGCAGTAAATGTGTCTCAAGTGATTGTAGTATAACGACACCTGTGTCTGGAAGGTCTATTCACTGGTCAGTATTCAGTAATCAGTATTACTGGCTACTGTTACAACATGAAGACCACAGATCACCCTAAGAAACTCAGAGAAAAGGTTATTGAAAAGTACAGGTCAGGGGAAGGATACAAAAAAATGTCCAAGGCACTTAACATCCCCTAAAATTCTGTTCAACCCATCATCAAGAAATGGAAGGAATATGGCACATGTGTAAATCTGCCTAGATCAGGCCGTCCTTACAAACTGAGTGACCATGCAAGAAGGAAACTAGTAAGAGAGGCCACCAAGACACCTATGACTACTCTGAAGAAGTTTCAAGCTTCAGCAGCTGGTATGGGAGAGACTCTGCATACCACCACTGTTGCCTTGGTTCTTCACCAATCAAAGCTTCATTGAAGAGAGCCACTGTTGAAAAAATGCTCCACTTTGGTCTCATCAAACCACAGAACCTTCTTCCACTTGACCATGGAGACTTACACATGCCTTTTGGCGAACTGTAGTCGATCCTTTTTTTCAACAGTGGCTCTCTTCCATAAAGCTTAGATTGGTGAAGAACCAAGGCAACAGTGGTGGTATGCAGAGTTTCTCCAATCTCAACTGCTGAAGCTTGAAACTTCTTCAGAGTAGTCATAGGTCTATTGGTGGCCTATCTTACTAGTCTCCTTCTTGAACGGCCCCTCAGTTTGTGAGGACGGCCTGATCTAGGCAGATTTACACATGTGCCACAATCCATCCATTTCTTGATGATGGATTTAACAGAATTCCAGGGGATGTTTAGTGCCTTGGACATTTTTTTGTATCCTTCCCCTGACTTATACTTTTCAACAACCTTTTCTCTGAGTTGCTTAGAGTGATCTTGGGTCTTAATGGTTTAACAGTAGCCAGTAATACTGATTACTGAATACTGACCAGTGAATGGACCTTCCAGACACAGGTGTCTTTATACTACAATCACTTGAGACACATTCACTGCACACTGACCCTCATTACACAAATTGTGAGACTTCTAGCACCAATTGGCTGGACCTCTGTTGAATTAGGTCAGTCTATATAAAGGGGGTGATAAAGGGGGTGAATACTTATGCAAGCACTTATTTTCATTACATATTTGTATTTAATTTACATAACTGTGTAGAAATATATTTTCACTTTGACATTAAAGAGAGCTATTTTGTGAATTTTTTTGTCCAAAAAGCCAACCTATATTGACCATGACTGATTTATAAAAGCCATAAAAGGGTAAAACATCCAAGGGGGTGAATACTTACGCAAGGTACTGTATACACAAGACAGCATTAACAGAGATGGACACATACATGTATACACAAGACAGCATTAACAGAGATGGACACATACATGTATACACAAGACAGCATTAACAGAGATGGACACACACATGTATACACAAGACAGCATTAACAGAGATGGACACCTGAAAGTGCCTTACACATACATGTATACACAAGACAGCATTAACAGAGATGGACACATACATGTATACACAAGACAGCATTAACAGAGATGGACACACACATGTATACACAAGACAGCATTAACAGAGATGGACACAAACATGTATACACAAGACAGCATTAACAGAGATGGACACACACATGTATACACAAGACAGCATTAACAGAGATGGACACAAACATGTATACACAAGACAGCATTAACAGAGATGGACACACACATGTATACACAAGACAGCATTAACAGAGATGGACACACACATGTATACACAAGACAGCATTAACAGAGATGGACACACACATGTATACACAAGCAGTGGTGGAAGAAGTACTACAGTTTCTTACTTAAGTAAAAGTACAAGTAAACAGGCAAATGAAAGTAAAAGTAAAAGTAAAAGTACTACATCAACAATCCTACTTAAGTAAAAAGTAAAAAGTACTCACTTTTAAATTTACTTTTAAAGTAAAAGTAAAAGTACTCACGCAATGGGTTGTCTCAATGTCTAGGCTGTCCCATTTTGATAAAGAAATAGCGACTGGTAATAAATGCCTCTACAGATGTCACTACTAGTAATGATTATAAGCAACAACATTTGTTAATTGGAAAGGTTGGTGTACTCATTGGGCCTATTGTCTGTAATACTGTTCACACTCTATCTTACAATTCTGCAGATGACAAGTTATCTACCAGGGATTATTTGCAAAGTTAATACCATTAAGCCAAACCAATAAAAATATCTTTTAATCTTTTATTTAATTGTAAACGTGTAAAAAATGGAAATATGAAACATGAAAAACAAATGGAGTTGTTAAACTGGTCAATGCAGAGTTTTATGCTCTATTGATTGCAGAAAAGAAAAAAAAAACATATTGAGTAACCCAAGACTAGGCATTGCATGCCAGGCAATAACCAGTCAATACAAAAGGCAAATCTTCACGTTAGCTTGACATTGCTAAACTACCAGCTTTATCTTACCACTACGTTAAATAAATAATCAAGGTACAATCGTGTTATTTTGATGCTATTGCTGTATGTCAACATTTATTTTTGCTAGATAACAGTATAAAATCATGTCAGTAACCGCATACGATATGCAAAAGTCATTAACTTAGCATAGCAAGAACTCCGCATAATTTGACCTGTTTCTCCAAATTTGAAGGCGATTTTTTTTAGGTAGACAAGAAACGCACTGAAACCTCCACGGCTTATTCTTGGGGCCTCTGAACTTGAACATGTCCTCAGATGAGGCTGACTCTGAATCCATGCTGAAAAGTTGTTTGTTAGTCAGGCTGTTTGTCGAATGTTTAAGCAAAACAGGCAAGGCTACCGTAGTGCTGCTGCTGCTGCCAAATACACACTTAGCTGTCATTGGAGCTGATAGAGCCACCTGATTGGCTGAAACGTCCTAAAGCAACGCAATCCATATTTTTGTGTAGGCAACATTTTGGCAAAACTGTGTTCATAAAATGTAACGAATAACGACACATATTGTAGAAATGTAGCGGAGTAAAAGTATAGATAATAGCTGCAAAATGTAACGAAGTAAAAGTAAAAAGTATGCACTATTATTTTTACTTAAGTAAAGTACAGATACGTAAAAATGTAACGAAGTACAGTAACGAAGTAAAAATACTTCGTTACATTCCACCACTGTACACAAGACAGCATTAACAGGGATGGACACCTGAAAGTGCCTTACACATACATGTATACACAAGACAGCATTAACAGAGATGGTCACCTGAAAGTGCCTTACACATACATGTATACACAAGACAGCATTAACAGAGATGGTCACCTGGCCTCGTGTTTATCCTTTCTTCATTTTCTTCTTCATCCCTCCATCAGTCTGAGCTGCTGTCCTCACCCAGGCTGACTGTAGTGGAGGGATCAGTGGAGAAGATGCTGGTGTCTGAGCCTCATCCAGACAAGCCAGGAAAACACAGAGTTACGGGAGTACGCATGGGTGAGGAATATACACATACACACACACACACACACTGATAGAATCTAATGAGCACGCTAAACTTGAAGAACGGGCCGGAAGACGCACTCAGGATTTCTGGAGTTTATTTCAGCGTTTATATCAAGTGTGGTATGCTCATCAGATTCTATCAACTCACACAAACACACACACACACACACACACACACACAGACAGGTGCAAGTTGACTGTGGGACACACATGTGTAGAGATAGTGGGTTGCACCTGGAGTGAGGAACACACACACACACACACATACACAAACACATACACACACACATACATGCAAGTTTTTGGAAAACACATTTGTGAGGGGCCCAAACAAACAAACGATGACTTGAGTGGATGACACATTCAATGACTGTCATATAAAAGCCAGTTCATGTCTTTCTGTTATCATCTCACTCTCCCACCCAATCACAACAGCTCACTCTCTCTCTGTTACTTTTCCTCTCTCTTTTTCATGAGAACATTGATGCGGCCACCCTGTGAGGCTCTGCGTTCTTCTCTCTCACTCTCTATCTCTCTCTCTCTCTCTCCTAGCAGGCATGAGGCTATCCTGGGCAATTCTGTGTTTCTCACTCTCTCTCTCTCTCTCCCTCTCTCTCTCTCTGTCTGTCTCTCTCTCTTTCTCTCTCTCTCTCTCGCTCTCTCTCTCTCTCTCTCTCTCTCTCCTAGCTGGCATGGAAGAAGCCATCCTCTGCAGCTCCGTGGTCCTCACCACAGGCACCTTCCTCTCCGGCTCCCTCTTCATGGGTCAGACCACTTCTCCCGGAGGGAGGATGGGGGACCCCCCGTCCTGCGCTGGTCTCTCCCACACCCTGAGGGAGGTGCTGGGGCTCACCGTGGGCCGCCTCCGCACTGGCACCCCTCCCAGGATCGTCAAGGAGACGGTTGACTTGTCCCTCGCCACCGTCCAGCCCCCAGACAAGCGGCCCACTCCCTTCAGCTACATCAACACACGCACACACTGCCCGGTGAGATTGGGAGACAGGAAGGGGGGGTTAGAACACATTACATCGTATGAATGTTGGAATGAATGTTGGTGGTGGTCGGAGGGGCCGTTGGCGCTGATTGTCTGCCACGCTTCTGTCAGTCTGCCCCAGGGCAGCTGTGGCTACTGATGTAGCTTACCACCACTGGTATGACTGTCTGAATGAATGGACTGGACCGGACTACTCTGTAAAGCGTCTTCGGGTATATAGAGAAGCGCTATATAAAATTGAAATTGATTGATTGATTGAGAACAATAATAGACTCCTGTTGTTCACTGAAGGGTGGAGTGGTCAGCCGTTCTGGAGGAAAGTGTCCATTTAGAAACGTAACAGCCAAACTAACACGTCATTCCCACTCTCAGACTTTTCCTTGGAGTCCCACCCACTGCACACACTTTGTGGCACTGCCTTGACTCGGACACTTGATGGACAAGCAGATCATTGATCAGTCCTTATTAGTTGGATCTTATTAGGCCGGTTTGTTGATTTCCCCTGAGCATTAGAGCAGAGAGGCATTTTTTTCCCTGGTTCGGTTGAAACACGCCCCATACTCACAGCCCAATGGAGCAGTATCAGACTCATATTCTGACTAGAATTATGAGTATGACAACGTCAGACTAATTGTTATGGGTAGTAGTTCACCTCTTTCAGCATACATGAGCATTGGAGTAGTTGTCTGTTTATTTGTGACCGTCTGTCAGCAGGATTAGGCAAAAAAACTTGGTGGAAGGGTGTAGCATGGGCCTAGGAAGAAGCCCTTACATTTTGGAGCGGATCGGGCTACAGGGGTTGATCAAGGTCTGTTTTGACATTGCGAGATCAGGCATTTGGCGTTGCGGGAGGTCTGTGACTCTCTGTGTGTCCTTCTAGTGTTCCCAATCCTATTTCTGTAATCAAAGCATGCCTCTGCAGCCGACTGAGCTTCACATCATTATAGTGAACCAGGAACAGCTAAGGGAACCTCTGTAATTGGCCTCAAGGGACTTATGCAAGCGGAGAGAGGGAGGAAAACGCGCATAGAGAGCAAAGAGGGTTATGCCTATGCTTAGTTTGTTTTATTTTATTATTTTTATGTTTTAGCCAGAGGAGCAGCTGCCCTGTTACCTGACCCACACCACACCGGGGGTGGAGAGGGTGGTGAGAGAGAGCCTCCACCTCAACTGTCACATTCAGGAGGACGCCAAAGGCCCCAGGTAAAGGAGTCTACACACACACACACACACATACACACACACACAAATATGCACACAGACTCACACACACACACAATCATTTTATTTGGATTGGTTAGCACGCACAGCATCCAAACAGTGTTAAGAGACAGCTATGTTATATGCTATAGAAGTGCACACATATTAGGTTAAAAGTGATATGGTCTTTTCCCGGCATTAAAGTAACACTATACACGTTTTGAGGTTTGGCTTTATAGGCAGATAGTTTTAGTACCATCCAAAAATTAATTTAGATAGCATATGGTCATGAAGGACAGATGTGTCTTCCTCACTCGCCATTCAGGATATGCCTATGTAGTTCCGTGTTGCAGGCTGGAACACCCTGCAAAAATGGAAGAAAAGCTTTCGCAGCATGACATTGCCAGCTGCACTATATACAAAAGACACCAGTTAGTGTGTTGGGAAGCTTCTGCTAGTGTCAACTGGGCTGTTGGTGGTGTTTGCAAGGTTTTTGCATAACTTTTAGGTAGTTAGCTTGCTAGTTTTGGAACAGAACTCCTTATTGCTGCTTGATCGTCTGATACAGAGCAAGTTGCACACACAAACACACAGATACATGAGTATGGGCATACACACACTTAAATAACCACAACACAAACACATATATGCATACCCACTCCAAGCACAAACATGTAGAGTCACCCTGGTGCTAAGTTCACCACAGCACATTTACCCTTTCTTCTCATCTTTCCTTCTTTCATGTATTCCTCTCTATCTCCTTCTCAGGTACTGCCCGTCCATCGAGTCTCGGGTGATGCGGTTTCCAGGGCGACGACATCAGGTGTGGCTGGAGCCTGAGGGCTTGACCTCTGACCTCTTATATCCTCAGGGCCTCTCCATGACGATGCCCCCTGATGTCCAGCTTCGCCTCCTCAGAGAGATCCCCGCCCTTGCGAGGGCGGAGATGCGGACACCAGGTACACTGAGGCTCCGCCCGAAACCGTTAGTTTATCCTTGAAGAGATAGCAAAACTCTTACACAACCAATGCAATAGTTCTGAGTCTTTTTTTTCCCAAAAGCTGTCAAACTAATATTATACTGGTACTTCATTTTACACACTTGCAGAACACTGTTGCAACTTTAACTATTTTGTTAGCAATGCTGTTTATCAGATTATATGGATGTGTTCTGTGCGTGTGCCTGTGCATTGCAGATGAACTTTTTTCTTTTCTTTTTTGTAAATCTTCTCCTTCCCCCAGGTTATGGAGTGCAGTATGACTTTGTGTGCCCAACACAGCTGTTCCCTTCACTGCAGTTGAAGAACACTCAGGGGCTCTTCCTTGCTGGGCAGATCAACGGGACCACTGGTTACGAGGAGGCTGCAGCACAGGTAGAATACAGTGCCACCACTGGGCAGGAGAAGAAAAGCACTTTTGAAATAGACAATCTCCAAATCTATGTTAAATTTCTTGTCAGCACACCTGTAAGCAATAATGTGTCTGCGCATTTCTGTGGTCTTGTGTGTGTGTGTGTGTGTGTGTGTGTGTGCATGCGCCTGTGTGTGCATGTGTGTGTGTGTGTGTGTGTTTGTAGGGACTGTGGGCAGGAGTCAACGCCGGTCGATTAGCCGCCTCTCTGCCGCTCCTCTCTCTCTCGCGCACGGAGAGCTATATCGGGGTTCTAATCGACGACCTGGTCAGTCGCGGCGTGACCGAGCCGTACCGCATGTTCACCAGCCGAGCCGAGTTTAGAACCTCCCTGAGACCCGATAACGCAGACCTCAGACTCACACCCAAAGGTAATGTAAGGAACAAACTAAGTTGCTAAATAAACAAATGAAAATCACACTGTACAAGAACTCCCTTATTATGAGGACATGAGAAAACGTATAAACAGTGTAAATGTATAAACAATCTCCTAATAAGATGCTAAATGATAATACTAATAACATTTGTGTGTAATGATTTTAAAATGTTATGTTCCTGGTACTCCGGTTGGTAGGAGTTGTGGTTATTTGTTTGCGTAACATTGCATAAAATCCCCCTGATGGTTTAAACAACATGTTTTAATATTGAGTTAACAAAATTTGTAGTTCCCTACATGTTAGTTAATTTGTAAATGCCATGAATTTAATGTCATTATAGAATTGGCCGGCTTCTAAATTTCAACTGAACCTGTGTCCTGTCTGTCTGTCTCTGTTTGTTTGTCTGTCTGTCTGTCTGTCTGTCTGTCTGTGTCTGTCTGTCTGTCTGTCTGTCTGTCTGTCTGTCTCTCTGTCTGTCCGTCAGGTTTCGAGGAGGCGGGGTGTGTATCGGCGGAGAGGTACGGTGAGGCTCTGAGGGTGCGGGAGGGACTGAAGGGGGGCCTGGCGGCACTTCAGTCGGTCTGCATGTCCTCCACCCGCTGGAGAGAGATGCTGGCACTCACCTGCATCAGCGAGACCAAGAGCGCCACCATGAGGTGAGAGCGCCAGAGCTGGAGGAGAAACCGCAAGACTCCTAGTCCCAAACAAACTGGGTTTTGTCTGTGCTGTTCTAACATAAACCATCTGATCAAGCATTTTTTGTATTGTTGAATGTTTTCAGAAACTTTTGGCAAGATGTATTGATTAGTTTGCATGCATTGTGTTTGAATACAATGAACTCCATAAAAGCAGACCTTTATTTGTGTCTGTGTGTGTGTGTGTGTGTGTGTGTGTGTGTGTGTGTGTGTGTGTGTGCGTGTGTGTGTGTGTTTTTGTTTAAGTGCTGAGGACATATTGAAGTATAAAGATATCTCCTTTGAGATGTTGGCCTCTGCCATCCCTGAAGTCTTTTCTCCATATTTGGAGTTTGCACACAGACTGAAGATTGAAGGTAGGTTGAGGCTTATGGTTGTATTAGTTAAGAGCAGACCATTTTCACATACAGTATAAGCATGCTTAATCAAATACATGCCTAGTGAATCACTACTGTGAACCCAGTACATAAAATAAACCAAGATCCACTGACTAGTCTGTTGACACCGCTCGTCTCGTAAAATGACTAACTAACCCCTACCTCCATGCTGTGACTCCAGTCCTGTACTACTCCCACTGTGAGAGGCAGAAGAGAGAGATGGGCAGAATACAGGAGGAAGAGAGTCTGCTGCTACCTCAGGACCTTGACTACCTCTCCCTTCCGGCTTCTCTCTCCCAGGAGGTGCGAGAAATACTTGACAGGGTCCGACCGGACACAGTAAGTCATACCCACAGGTGTTGTGTGTATAACTCCACACCCAGCTTTGAAACTGGTATATTTTGTCACTGACATTTGGGCAGCTTGGTTTGTTATGATGTCTAGCATTTTTAAATGTATTTTCTGCTAATTCTTATTCTCTTTTAACTTCTTGTTTTGTCTTTAGTTGGGGGCGGCGGCTCGTTTGCCTGGAATGACCCCAGCTGCTATTGTTCATCTGCTGAACTATGTGACAAAAGCGCCACGCAGAGGCAGAAATGCGGACAGAGGATCTACAGACTCGGCGACAAAGCAAACGTGGAGCAAAGGAATGAGAGGAAACGCACAACAAACCAACATAGTATCGCTACAGTGATGTAAAAGTTAAACTATGTAGTGTATACGTATTTATTTCAAGTATGCATTTATTTAATAAAGAAACTATTTTGCATGTGGTGTGCGATTGTGTCGGTTTTTGTATTTGATGACTTCTCATTATGTCTATGCACGTTGTAAACAAATATAATAACTATACGATGTTCGGTTTGATTAATTGAATAATTGTTTAATTTTTATAATTCATTTTTTGATGAATTTTGCTACCTTAGATTTTTTTAAAAGATTTAAATGCTTCGGGTCAACCCCTGAAAAGCGGCTGTTGCTAAGCGACGTGTGTTGTGTTGGGCTTGGAGGATCTGAAGTGTTAAAGAGTGGAGACATTTTTTTACATCTTAATCTCCATGTTTCTTGCTGAGGTAAGCTTCATCCGGTTATTGCGGCACACCTGAACGTCTTCAGTTACATACATTACTAGCACGGAACAAAAGTTTTGGTGGTTAGAACTTGATAATGGTGTTCATTAACGCGGCATCCCTAAAGTTTATGACAGCTAGCATTAACTAGCCAAGGTTACACGTAACGTTTACTTTGGTAACGTTAACTTTTTCAATGATAATGTTAACTACCCTTTCCACCGACTAACTTATTTAATTGCGTATTAAGTGTGTTCATTTAATTCAATATCAGCAGTAGAACGTTGCCTTGCACAACATACTGGTAGTGTGTTAGTTATTATGATAAGCTTTGAAGAACTTGGACAACATTAATCTAATATACTTTTACGTTATCGCGCAGATGTCCAAAGGCATTGTAGCACCTGTTCCGACAGAGGTCGACTGTGAAAAGGTGAAATATTCAGAGCCTGACTCTTTGGGTTCCTCGGGGACCAACTCGGACACCGACACGGAGTCAGACAATGAGCAAGATCCCGACTCTGATGCAGACCCCGAGAAAACAGAGGTCCCTTCGTCACACCCACCGGAATTAGAAAGTGCAAAAGGCGAGGGACTCCAGAAACAGCCACAACAAGAGATAAGAAGGATTCCAACACAACCTAGAACCGATGGAGACCTCCATATTCACCATAATATGTGAGCACCGAATGCAGGGGTTTGTGTATGAGAAGTCAGCCGGGGCTACAACCTAACGTATTTTAGTGATATTGCGTCTTTTTTCTCAGAGAATGTTCGTGTGAAGTGATGGCATGTCAGTTCAACCCTGAGGGAACTCTACTGGCTGTAGGACTGAATGACGGCACTATAAAGGTTTGGAAGAGCTCCATTCTCTCCTATCTGGATAAAAACATAACTATCTCCCCCTCCCCTCTCTCTATCTTGCTATTTATCTGTCAGTCTATCTATGGTCCTTCTATGCTTTTTCAGACTTGGCCCTCCCATATAAGGTAAGGTGAGCAGATTTTTTTTAGTAAAAAACCAGTGACATTTTCAGTTCAGACACTTAAACACCTCCAAAACAGTGTAATGTTTTTATCTTTGTAAACAAAAACGGGGACTGTCCTTGGAAACTGGGGACGTTTGGTCACCCTTATATAGGCAAAGGTAACAGTTAAGGGAGCGGGTCGAAACAATTACACCTTATGTACTCTTTGCACTAAGTTGACCCTACCACCCCCACACAGAGAGCGCTTTTTTAGGAACACTTTAAAAATACTAGTTGGCACTGTGCTCTCAAAACAGCCTAAATTATTTGTGGCATGGATTCCACAAGATGTTGGTAACATTCCCTTGAGATTCTGGTCAATGTTGACCTGCAGATTTGTCAGCTGCACATTTGTGTTGCAAAACTACAGTTCTACTACATTTCTAAAGGTGTTCTATTCGATTGTGGTCCGGTGATCTTTGCATCTAATTTTATCTACCTTTCCTTGTGTCCCTCTCTGTTGCTGAATTAGCTTTATAACCCGGAGAATGGAGACTTTGACTTTTATCTACCTTTCCTTGTCCCTCTCTATGGCTGAATTAGCTCTATAACCCGGAGAATGGAGACTTTGTGAAGACGATCAGGGACAGCAGCTGCATCTTCGCCTCCATGCCCGTCACGTCCATCAGGTTCTGCCGGAGTGCACAGTCACACTCCCTCCTGCTGGCTACCTGTGAGAACAACATATCCACTCACTCCAATGACACACACACACACACACACACACACACACACACAGACAAGCACACACACACACACACACAGATAGATATCTATTCACTCACTCCAATGACTCTCACACACACACACACACACACAGATAGATAGATATCTATCACCTCACTCCAATGGCTATAGCTATAGCTATAGCCATCACTCTCTCTCTCTTTCTCTCTTTCCATCTCTCTCCACTCTCATTCTCACACTCTTTTTCTCTCAATTTCTTCGTCTGTCCCTTTTACTACCTGTTCCTTTCTCCTTCTCCACTCCATCTTTGACTTCTCTTCTACACCTATTTCGCCCCTACTCTGTTCTGTCTCTCTCTCTCTTTCACTCACTCCCTCTCTCTGTTTACCTCCTGTATGTGTCTCTCTCACTCCCTGCTCCTTGCCTCTGACTGCCTGCAGATGCAAGTGGTAACGTGCGCTGCTGGTACGTGTGGGGAGGTGAGTGTCTATGGAGTGTGAAGGAGGTGGCAGACAACAGAGAGAGTGAGGGGACGGCCCGGAGGCAGACCCTCTGCATGTCCGTCTCCTGTTCGAACGAGCAGGCGGCCACTGGGGGCTCCGACTCCACCATCCACCTCTACGACCTCGCCACACACCAGACGCTGCAGGTCTGCAAGGCCAGGTACCTGCAGGAAGCAAATATGACAAAACCTTATTTTCACAAGGGTTCCCTACTGCAGCTTTAAGCTGTTTTAGTGGTTCAGACCGATTGTGTGTGACCTTATACCTCCATCAGGAGGCCAGAGGAAGCAAGAACATGTGGCGGATTAACATCAAGGCTAAATGTTTGCAGTGTTATGTGCAGTTTATGCAGTAAATAAGAAAGGTCAGGAAATACAAGGTGGCTTGAGTCCTACTGTGCCTCTACTGCACCCAAGCACCTTGAGACATCTTTGTATATGAAAGCCAAATGAGTGGCCGAATCGGAGGCCGAAAAGTGGTGGTGACGCAAAATTATACAATCTTGTCTGATTACACAAGCAAGGAGCGCAGGCCACCTATACGATCTCAAAATAGTAAAATGTAACAATGACGCCACCCCCTCTAGCTTTTTATGGGTCGTCAGAGTTCCTAATTTCCGTCTCCTCAATGCAATGTATTTCTGCAACTTGTCTTCTAATGCCTTCTCAGTTAGCTTACGTGATCTTCCCTGCGCCATCATATCCTCTACACTTCTCTGTTCTTCCCCATTAGACATCGTACACGTTGCAGAGTTAATGCTCAAGCTGTATGCCACAGTTCAAAAGCTCCTCCTTATGCTTCAATGAATTACCAGTTCCAACTTTAGCTTCGGTGGGGAGACGTCCTTTTCACCGGTGCAGGAAGCTAGCTGCGTTCCACCCCTTGTACAGGCAATCCAGCGAAGTTCAGCTAAGCTAGTTTTTTGACTAAATGTAGTGGCACTCCGTCTGTCTGAGTCTTCTGTACCACGTTTTTTGAGATCAGTTCTAAAGCTATTAATTGACACTCGTGAAACAAGATAAACTTCAATAAAAAATGTTTACTGGATCAAAAATAGAAATACAAGTTTGCACGGTCAAAAAACTATGTCGCTTCCAACATCTGAGCTCAAAATCTAAAACTAACAGTTCCTTGATATCAGTTCTTCAACATTTGAAGATTTCAAATAAACATTTTTCCTTGAAAAACATGTCTAAACATTTATTGTAAGCAGTAGATTTAAGCAATATTTAAAAATAGTGTTTTGACAACTTTAAACGGAACTGTCATTTTCGGTTTCGGTATTCGGCCAAGCGATTAATTATTTTTCGGTTTCGGTTTCGGCCACAAATTTTCATTTCGGTGCATCTCTAAACATATATCAACTACTGCAGCAGATGTATCTCAGTACAGACATCTATTGGTCCCTTAAAAAAGCCACTGTGCAGGTTCATCACAGAGCAAAAGACAGACTGTGAAATGTTTATCATTCTGCTGCAGTGCGTGTAGTAAATCAAAAGAGAACACCACAAAGCTCAGTGTCTTCTGAACCAAATCTCCGTTTAAATGTTAAGCTATGAAAACGTGCATCCATATTACTTTTTAATACTTCAGCATCTGTGCAATGGTTATGCCGAGTTTTTGTGTTTATATGACGCTGGTAGAAATACAATGTGGTTGTGTGCCCTCTCAGTTCAACCAGAACAGTGATGGACGGACACAGACTGAGGGTTTTTGCAGTGGCCTTTCACCCCGAGAGAGAGAGGGAGTTCGTATCAGGTGGCTGGGACAACACTATACAGGTACCCACATATATCTTACTTTATGTACGGTACACACGGTTTCAGCATCAAATCATCGATAAAACGTTCACAGGCAGACATAAATCTGCTGTTGTTTGTTTGTGTTGTATTGATTGTTTGTTTGTTCAAACAGTTTTGGGACACTAGACAACAACACGCTGTTAGGTAAGCAATTATGATTTATTATAAGTCATGGTCTAATTTTTTCAGTATTTCCAGGTCAACAGGCCAACATTTAATATTTGTTATTTTATAAAAAACAACATTTTAAAAGTTGAAATATGAACATTATAATAGGAAAGAGAGTCTAAATCATCCAGAGTTAGCTTGATAACAGGGGATTTATTGCAGCAAAGATAAACATTAATTATGTACCTTAAATTGAGATGGTTCGATCAACCTGGAGGTGCGAAACAGCTGAGGATCAAACGATTTTCAACGTTCCAAACGTAGCGCTTGCTGCGGTCAAAGAACCTTTTGGCTGCATGCCTGGCCAACTTGTCTAATGAGTAACACGTCTAGACTGCTTTATTCAGCTCAACTAGGTCAGGTTCTGCAGTCACCTGTTAAAGTGGGCCGTGGCCAACGCAAACTCGCACCTCCACATTGCTTAACAGTACACAAAGCAAATCCAAATCCAAATACCAACTAAATATTATTCAATTAAATTATGATAAATGCAAACACTTAATTTCATTTTATCCTAATATTTCATAACTATAAATAATAACAATAAACATACAGTAACCCATTCTGGCTCGTGGCTGTGATTCGTGGAAACACTGGCCATCAACTTGCCCCACTGATTATGTTTAACCCTGCCTTTCTGTTTTTCTCCCAGAATGCTCTCTGGGCCACACATTTGTGGTGACGCCCTGCAGATTGACCCCGTGACCCATCAGATCCTGACAGGGTCATGGAGGAAGGACAGGAGCCTAGAGGTCAGCTGGTGACCTCTCACCCCACATCATAACTCACGGCTCAGTACATTCACTCACGGCTCTGTGTTGGAGTTATGTCAACTCAGTGGATGATTCACTGTTCATGTGTGTGTGCGTGTGCGTGTGCGTGTGCGTGTGCGCGCGTGCGGGTGCGCGTGCGTGTGCGTGTGTGTGCGTGTGCGTGTGCGTGTGCGTGTGTGTATTGGTCCCTATCAGATTTGGGAGTATGGATCAGCAGAAAAAGTGTCAGAGGTGCTTCCTGATCCTTATGGAAACAGCAAAGTGAGTCTTGTATTAGTGACACACATTTGTCCCCACATTTGTGCTTGCATTTGAGAAACAGACACATGTGCACCTAATATGGTTCCCTGTTCCCTGTATACTGCATATAACAAGTCACTAGTTCCTTTGTGTTTGCAACTCACATTGCCAGACAGACGTCCGATGCAAAACCAATCACTATGATTGATAGAAGTACATGTAGGATTGACGTACAGTAAATCTGTGATAGTTCTGCATGAGGTTTTCCTGTAACGCACCTGTGTTGCCCACAGATCTACTCATGCCATTGGCTGGGCCGGGATCACATCATGGCGGCTGGGAGCCAATTAAACGTGCTGAAAATCATAAACCGCCACACTCTGATGGTAAGCCACCTTGACTTGTTTCCACAGACACTCTTTTTCTCTGTTATGAGGTCAGCCTGCTTCTCGCTGTGTGCTTCTGTTTGTTTACACTGGGTCTCTGTTTGTTTGTCTTTCCCACTCTCTCTCTTTCATACTTACATTCTCTATCTCTTTCATTCTCTCTCTCTTTCATTCTCTCTCCCCCTCTCTCTTTCTCTCTCTTTCATTCTCTCTCTCTGTCTTTCATTCTCTCTCACTCTCTTTCATTCTTTCATCCTCTCTCTCTCTCTCTCTCTCTCTCTCTTTCATTCTTACATTCTCTATCTCTTTCTCTCTCTTTCATTCTCTCTCTCTCTCTCTCTCTCTTTCATTCTCTTTCTCCCTCTCTCTCTCTCTCTCTCTCTTTCATTCTTACATTCTCTATCTCTTTCTCTCTCTTTCATTCTCTCTCTCTCTCTTTTATTCTCTCTCTCCCTCTCTCTCTCTCTCTCTCTTTCATTCTTACATTCTCTATCTCTTTCTCTCTCTTTCATTCTCTCTCTCTCTCTCTCTTTCTCTCTCTCAGACGGAGTCCCGGTACATGGGTTTGTCTTCTGCGGTGTTTAGCTCCTCTGTGTGCCCTGCAGGGAAGTGGGCAGGGCTTATTGCAGCCACCTCAGGAAACCGGGTGTGTCTACTGGATCGAGGGGGCCAGAGGGTCAAGAAAAACACACAGAGTGACTAGTGTGTGTGTGTGTGTGTGTGTGTTTGTGTGTGTGTGAGACACAGGAAGAGCTTGCGTCAATGAGAATGGGAGACCTGAGAACCTGTTAATGTCTGTAAAGACTGCCTTAAGAGTGATCTGTTCTGATGAAAGTGTTTCTGTCACAAACACTTAATCCCCAGTATTTGGTCCGTATGTTTATAGATAGGAATTGGACATGCCTTGTAAATATTCTTACCATTTCTAATGTAATTCATACAGATTCTATTTGTCTTTTTTTTTTTTTTATTCGGTTCAAGTTCGTGGTCAAAATACAATATGTACGCAATATGTGCGAATACAGACAAATGCACACATGCAAGCATTCCCATGCTTTTTTCAGTGTTTTTCTCTGTGACCTTTATGAACTCTAGGAAAAGTTATGGTTAAAAGGTAATTCAGTGTGCTAATAAAGTTAATCAGCCCTCACACTGGGCGCTTATGTGCAGAGTGTCTGGGGCTGGACTTTAATTCCCTGAGGGAGATTTCGCCCCACAGTGGAAGTGAGCTAAAATATTTTGAACCTTTGCCAGGTTGACTAAGTCGTGTTATGACTTAAAGTGGGGATGCCGCCAACCCTGCGGCTCAAAATGATTCTAAAAAAATGAGTCCAAACACAGTTCCAGAGACGCTAGCTCACAAAAGGGATCTTCACCATATTCACATTTTTTTTCGTTTACTTAAGGGGAAAAGCTTATGAGGACAAAACGTCCGAGTTGTCACAAAGACCCTCATTGTTTGCTGGTCCCTGCAGTCTGCTTAGGCAGGGAGAGCAGGGTGAAGCTTCCCCCTCAGCGCTCGACACGTTTCAGCGAGGGGTAGGATGTGTCAGACGGCCCCATGGGGGCTCTGCACGGGAATGTCAGATTGAGGGCTGAGATAATATTGTTTAAATTGGAGATTTCAGCCGTGACGGTCTGGAAGTTGCATAAGAGCCCACAGAGCTTCAGGAATGCAACTCTCAACTGCAGCTCGACTCTGAAACCGAAAAAGAAACACACACACACACAAACAGAGCAAGAGAGAGAGAGAGAGAGGTCATGTTAAAAGTGTGTGTGGAAAAAACTCTTGAAAAGCTCACAGCAAAGCAGCAGGGGTGTGTCTCTGACCAGTGAAGTGAAAAGATAAAGAGAGGCGGTCTGGAGTGTGCTTCACGTGAGGCGGTTCACTCATGACCTGTCGTGCACAAGAGGCAGGTTTGTAAAACCACGGGAAGAGAAGGCTGTACACGCAGGAGAGCAGCATGTGTGGAATGAATGAGGAGACCAACACACATGTTTGATCAAAACTAAACCCGACAGTCTGGCCTGACAACATCCACTCGACGCCTGACACATTAATGAACAAAAGAGGGGTGGGGGGGGAGGACTTTGGACTGAGACTTCCTCTGGGACGGAGGAATAAGCTTGACTGGCGAGCCAACAGAACGAAGATTCACAGAGAAGGAAACTATTGGGGACTCAAAATTGTTAAACATTGGAGGACAAAGGTAAGGAGCAAAAGCACAGGTGATACGGAGCACACTTTGTCATAAGCAAGTGCAAATGAAAGTGGAGCTTGAAGAACTAGAGTTATCTACACAGAGACTAGCTCGGAGAGATACCTTTAAATTGAGTGGAGCTTAAAGAACTAAAGTAATCTACACAGAGACTAGCTCGGAGAGATACCTTTAAATTGAGTGGAGCCTAAAGAACTAGAGTAATCTACACAGAGACTAGCTCGGAGAGATACCTTTAAATTGAGTGGAGCTTAAAGAACTAAAGTAATCTACACAGAGACTAGCTCGGAAAGAGAACTTTAAATTGAGTGGAGCCTAAAGAACTAGAGTAATCTATACAGAGACTAGCTGAGAGAGAGACCTTTAAATTGAGTGGAGCCTAAAGAACTAGAGTAATCTATAGGCCTACAGAGACTAGCTCGGAGAGATACCTTTAAATTGAGTGGAGCTTAAAGAACTAAAGTAATCTATACAGAGACTCGGCGAGAGATCTGTAAGAAAAGTGGAGCTTAAAGAACTAAAGTAATCTACACAGAGACTAGCTCGGAAAGAGACCTTTAAATTGAGTGGAGCTTAAAGAACTAGAGTAATCTACACAGAGACTAGCTAGGAGAGAGACCTTTAAATTGAGTGGAGCCTAAAGAACTAGAGTAATCTATAGGCCTACAGAGACTAGCTCGGAGAGATACCTTTAAATTGAGTGGAGCTTAAAGAACTAAAGTAATCTACACAGAGACTAGCTCGGAAAGAGAACTTTAAATTGAGTGGAGCCTAAAGAACTAGAGTAATCTATACAGAGACTAGCTGAGAGAGAGACCTTTAAATTGAGTGGAGCCTAAAGAACTAGAGTAATCTATAGGCCTACAGAGACTAGCTCTGAGAGATACCTTTAAATTGAGTGGAGCTTAAAGAACTAAAGTAATCTACACAGAGACTAGCTCGGAAAGAGACCTTTAAATTGAGTGGAGCTTAAAGAACTAGAGTAATCTATACAGAGACTCGGCGAGAGATCTGTAAGAAAAGTGGAGCTTAAAGAACTAGAGTAATCTATACAGAGACCAGCTAGGAGAGAGACCTGAAAATTGAGTGGAGCTTAAAGAACTAGAGTAATCTACACAGAGACTAGCTAGGAGAGAGACCTGTAAATTGAGTGGAGCTTAAAGAACTAGAGTAATCTACACAGAGACTAGCTCTGAGACAGACCTGTAAGAAAAGGTGGATAGAAATGCAAGGAAAATAGAGGACCAAATGGCCAACAGGACAGGCATAAAACAGAACTGTCTCTATTCTTGCATGCAAGTGTGTGTGTGTGTGTGTGTGCTTGCGTGTGTGACTGAGGCTGACTTGCAAGTGGGACTAGGTTAATATGAGGAAGCAGTCAAACAAGGGTAATTGTTTTCCCGTTTGTGTCTGTACTATAGAGCCACTGTGCTGGTAGATGAGGGTGAGTCTATGACCGCATACGAGTGTGTGAGATTATTTAAATTTAAATAGAGAGTGTGTTTTAAGTGTGACCGCCTGAAGCGATAACAACATATCGAGTGTTGGTTTAAAATGTTTGCACGTTAGTCTTGGCGTTTCAGAGGAACATTGAGAGTCTTAAAGTGTGTGTGTGACCTTGTACAATCTAGAGAGATTATATAACTGAGTTACAGAGTAAGTGTGTGTGTGTTCTACCTCAGAGCCTGACAGTGGTTGTATATGTGTGAAACTGCATCTGATCTAAAGAGTTACCATTTGGAACTGTATGTTCATGACAAGGAGTCATATACTGAATTACTGTGTGCCTGTGTGTGTGTGTGTCTGTTTGTTCTGGAGACAAAAAGGAAAATCAACAGCCTGTTGAGTGTGTGATAGCATTACCGTGGCAGTGATGGAACCGAAGAAGGAGGAGCTGACGTTCGCAGAGGCCATTGAGCGGGCGGGGGGGGCCATTCATCGCTTCCCACTCATAAAGGTGCGGGGCGTCCCCCTCATGGAGCACATCGCCAAAAACTGGAGTTCCATCTGGGCCTTCAAGCCCGACCCCTCCGACCTGCTCATCTCCACCTACCCAAAAGCAGGTGATGGTGCCATGGCAACCGAACTGTTATGCCTTCTCTATGCTCTCCACCTACCCAAAAGCAGGTGATGGTGCCATGGCAACCCAACTGTTACGCCTTCTCTATGCTCTCCACCTACCCAAAAGCAGGTGATGGTGCCATGGCAACCCAACTGCTAAGACTTCTCCATGCTGGCTCAAGACATAGAATTAGAAATGTTTTAACATCTGTGTGGTTGACTACACACATTATTTGAGGGAGAGTTTGTATGTGTGTGACTTTAGAATAAAACATTTCTATTCTATTTATTTTTTTCAATTAGGACTTTCTAATTCTATGGACCCAACAAACTCCAAGCTAGCTGTTGGGTTTCGGATGACTGAGAATTAATTAAATTAATTTGATTTATGTTGACCAAATCAAAATTGTCTCGAGGCGCTTTACAGAGCCCAGTGACTGAACCACCAGTGAACTTTAACCTCACCAACATTTCTAACACACTGACCCACTAACCCTTTGAGCTCTCCTAAGCTCTTTGAGGTGGGTGCTGATCCAGATCTTATCTGACAGGAACAGACGTCCAGTACACTTCAGCATATTTGGAAGGGAGACAATTAACTTTTGGTAGAGAGAGAAAAAACAGAGTGCTGCAGACTCCTGTGCAGTGATGCAGACGCTGGTTTAGATGAGGAATCTGTGGAAGTTGATGGATTTGGCCAAAACTCCCACCACAGTTTAAAAGTCCATTCCTCGAATCCTGGCGAAAGGTTGTAGCCAATCAAATTACACTCATCCCTTCTCTGCTCCTGAAACAACGTTGCTGACTGGCTGCAATACAGTATGGCTAGGTCCGAGCCACCTTGTTTGTTTCCCATTGACAGATCCAGGTCTGTGCAGAAACACCTGAGGTATTTCAAGTACACTAGATGGATATCTAGAGGAAGACGAGGATAGATTAGTTTAATTAAAGAAAATGTGTGCTGGATAATAATTTTAGCAAGCTATCAGTAGGAGTGTTATTAGCTGTTGATATTATATTATCTTTTTACTATGCTGTCCACCACCTGCGTCTCTTCTTGTGTTTATGTGGTTCACCAGCAAATACTCACACAGGATGGTTAATGCATCTGCATCTGTGTGAATGAGTGGATTTGACCTGACCCTGACCCTGACCCATGTGCTCCTCAGGCACGACCTGGACTCAGGAGATTGTGGATCTGCTGCTGAACAATGGAGATGCAGATGTGTCAAAGAGAGCTCCGATACCGGTCCGGATTCCCTTCCTGGAAATATTTTCTCCCCCACCAATTCCATCAGGTACACACACACACACGGACGCACACACACACCAAACACACAGACACACACACACACGGACGCACACACGCACACGCACACACACACACACACACACACACACACACACACACACACACACACACACTTGCACATGGACGCACACACCAACACACATCAATCTACTCTCTGTAGTCCCTCATACATTGCCTGAAATCCACTAGAATTTATTGATCTTCAATTTATTGGTCACTGCTTGCTGTTTTCTGTGTAATTCTTTTTTTAAAGCCTCAAAGACCATAACCCTTAAGCTGCAAGCCGCAACTCTGATGAAATGTTGCTGCTATTTGAGCTTCACAGCTAATCAAACTACACCCCTGGTAATTGGCTGAAACTGTTTGAATTGCAGACTGTACCTTCAACCACTCTCCCTCCCCCTTCAAGGTCTAGACCTCCTGCAGGATATGGATCCTCCTCGGGTCATCAAAACCCACCTGCCCATCCAACTGGTGCCAGAGGGCTTCTGGGAAAGCAAGTGTAAGGTACAGAGGAACAGCTCCAAGGGATTCTGGGATAGCAAGTGTAAGATACAGAGGAACAGCTCCAAGGGATTCTGGGATAGCAAGTGTACGGTACAGAGGAACAGCTCCAAGGGATTCTGGGATAGCAAGTGTACGGTACAGAGGAACAGCTCCAAGGGATTCTGGGATAGCAAGGGTAAGGTACAGAGGAACAGCTCCAAGGGCTTCTGGGATAGCACGTGTAATGTACAGAGGAACAGCTCCAGGGGCTTCTGGGATAGCAAGTGTAAATTACAGAAGAACAGCTCCAAGGGCTTCTGTGGGAATCAGATTAAGATTAAAATCAGATTGTTAAACTGCCACTTCATTAAATCAAGCTATTTTATTTTACAGAGTGTATATATTGCTATGAAAGTGCACTTGCACAATCACTCTCACACATCCACCCACACACAAACACACACACACACACACACACACACACACACACACACACACACACAAACACACAAAATTGAAACCATTTGGCTTTTACAGCAACAAGCTGCTTTATTACACAGCAGCATTGTTACAATCGGTGTCACTTTTGACACAGACAGTAAAGCATTTATCATTTATTAACTTCAGTTAAAGGCCTAGTCCTTCCTTACAATCCATCACACTTCAGCGAACTTCATGTACCTCTAGTCGTCATACAGCAGTTTGCTTACATGACGGATCTGCTGATGTGCCTGTTTTTGTGGGTCCTTCTCTCAGGTAGTTGGCTGATGTGACTGTTGTTGTGGGACCTACTCTTAGTTGATTGGCTGATGTGACTGTTTTTGTGGGGCCTACACTCAAGTAGTTGGCTAATGTGCCTGTTTTTGTGGGGCCTACACTCAGGTAGTTGGCTGATGTGCCTGTTTTTGTGGGGCCTACTCTCAGGTGATTGGCTGATGTGAGTGTTTTTGCGGGGCCTACTCTCAGGTGATTGGCTGATGTGCCTGTTTTTGTGGGGCCTACTCTCAGGTGATTGGCTGATGTGACTGTTGTTGTGGGACCTACTCTCAGGTGATTGGCTAATGTGACTGTTTTTGTGGGGCCTACTCTCAGTTGATTGGCTGATGTGACTGTTTTTGTGGGGCCTACTCTAAGGTGATTGGCTGATGTGAGTGTAATTGTGGGACTTACTCTTAGTTGATTGGCTGATGTGAGTGTTTTTGTGGGGCCTACTCTCAGTTGATTGGCTGATGTGAGTGTTTTTGTGGGGCCTACACTCAGGTGATTTATGTGGCCCGTAACGCCAAGGATAACCTGGTCAGTTACTACCACTTCGATCGCATGAACCTGACGCAGCCTGAGCCAGGCCCATGGGAGGGATACATCCACAAGTTCATGAAGGGAGACTGTGAGTAACACACACACACACACACACACACACACACACACACACACACACACACAAACACAAACACACACAAACGCACACTCAAACACACATACACCCACACACACACACACTCACACACAAACACACTCAAACACACATACACTCACACACACACACACTCACACACAAACACACTCAAACACACATACACACACACACAAACTCAAACACACATACACACACACACTCAAACAAACACAAACACACATACACACGTACACACACACACTCAATCACACATACACACACACACACACACACATCATAAACATTAACACAGCAGCCTACTGGTTTACAGGTAAACAATGTAAACATGTAAACAAACTACTAAATACACACCAATATACACTTCAAATTCTACCTGTAATAAATGCAAATAATCACCTTCAAACTCTCCCCAAACATGACCTTTCTAATTTTCAGTCTATTTTGAGTCAAATATTGAGTCGTTGTATAAATGATTTCTTCCAAGTTAGCGTTTCATCCATGTTTTTCCAGTGGGTTGGGGCTCGTGGTATGACCATGTGAAAGGCTATTGGAAGGAGAGAGAGAAGAGGAATGTCCTTTACCTTTTCTACGAAGACATGAAGGAGGTACGACACGGCTCAGTTCGTACACACACACACACACACACACACACACACACACACACATAAGTGAAGCATGTACTGCACACGCTTGCACAATGAATTAGATCCTTATCTTTCCTGGACGCACACTGAGGGTCTTCCTGTTATCTTATTTAGACCAGAACTCTCCCTTGTGTGTACGTGTCAACGTGTGTTTTTGCTTTTCAACCTTTCTCTTCACCCAGAATCCTCGGCGGGAGATCATACGCATCATGGAGTACTTGGACCTGTCGCTCTCTGTTGACACTATAGACCATATCGTGCAGCTGACGTCCTTCAAGGTCATGAAGGACAACCCCATGGCCAACTACTCGTTCATCCCGAAGCCTGTGTTCGACCAATCGATTTCTCCCTTCATGAGGAAAGGTCCATCTACATCAGACACCACTGTCCAATCAGAGCTCATGCTCAGCAAATGATTTAGATCAAACTGTAGAGTTCGATTCTAACAAAGTTCCGTAGGGAACACTTGTACTTATGAAATGTGAAACACAAGAAGTGCTCTTCAGTAAGTTCTTATAGCTTTTCTTCCTTAGACTGATAACCTCTTTGCCTTCAATGGACTGTAAAGACGCTTGATAAATGTACTTTACAGGTCAAAGATTTTTGGACAAATAAACATTCTGTTCCCAAAATGACGACTGTGTTTTGTTGCAGGAGAAGTTGGAGACTGGGCCAACCATTTTACTCCAGAGCAGGCAGAGATGTTTGATGAAGACTACGCCAGGCAGATGGAGGATGTGGACATTCCCTTCAGGTCAAACATCTGAGGGGTCTTCTCAACGTCTCTCCCCCCTCCAGTCCTTTCTGACGACCAACAAAAAAAGACACAAAAAAACCCAGTATGCCTTCAAAGCTGAGAGCCAAAGTCGAATAATATTTTTGTGTGCCAAAGAGCTGAAACTACACTCTGGATTTAGTGTCTTATAAACAGCTTATAACTTGTGAACAATCTGACACAACATTTATGTATGTTATTACAATGACTGATACCCATCAATAAATTATGACATGTAATAACCTGATTGTGTGTTGTTACTATGGTGACAGGGATTTTGTATCTATGGTTACAGGGACCATTTCTTTAGGAATAGCAGAGCTCTACTAAATCCCTCTTTGTCCTCAAAAATCGTCTTCTGATTTTTTTTTATCCTTCTGTCCACTTATTTCTTATCTGTACATTTAGACCTAATTTTCAATGTCCATAATTCTATTTTTGGGGTCTACTGGAATAGAATAACATGCTCCAATAACATATCATCTTTCCTAGTATACACCTATTCACCCTCTGTCTGAAACACACTTTCAGGGTAGATCACTAACTGCAGCCACCACGTCCCCTCCCCCTGCACAGAATAGAGAATCGCTTAATATGGGTCTACATCGGTATTTTTCAGGCAATGCGACTTGGCTATGGAAATGTGTTGAAATATCAAAGCGAATTTATACAAATAAACATTCAATGGTGAAATGATCAACATAGGCTCGTGTCGCGGACCCCCTGCAATGCCGCCACGGACCCCCTGTTGAAAACCCCTGTGCTAGTGGGTCTACTACTATTGAATTCATAACAGCCTAGTGTTGTTTCTGTTTGTAAGCACATCATGTGAATGCTGCTAATGTATAAATGTGTCAGCCAAGTGATTTGACAAGAACATGTATAGGCCCATGTACAAATGCGTAGGACTGGACATCAGACAACAAAAGACAACAGAAAAGTGTACAAGTTTAGAGATTGTTCGTGTGAAGTGATGACATGCCAGTTCAAACCTGAGGGAACTCTACTGGCTGTATGACGGTACTATAAAGGTTTGGAAGAGCTACAAACTACTAACTGGATAGAAACTGTAATGATATGTGATATTTGACTTCCAACCACTAGGTGGATGCACATGTGGCTTTGTACATACATAGAGCTTGAATGATCTAGAGAGACAGAGATAGTAGGAGAATGAGAATACCCTGTTTAATGAATGAACGTTTATCTGAAATTCATTTCTCTCCCTCCCCTCTTGTTAGTATCCTCCCTGCTGCTCAAGGGACTCTGACTGTCATGTGTCTATTGTGTTTGTTTTGACATGTGCTCCTTGTGTTTTTGTTATGCCATGTGTTTTCTGTTTTGTTCTGAGACTCCACCCCACCTGCCCTCTTGTCATTTCCTGGATTGCCCTGTCACCGTCTACCACACCTGTCCTGTTAATCAGTCTACTCATTTTCCTGATTAGTTTCTCCTGCCACCTGTTTGCTTCCCACCAATTACCTGTTTCCCCTCCAGTAGCCTATTTAAGTTCAGTCTGCCCTTTGTTCCCTGTCTGATCGTAACCAAAAGTCTGTGTGAAATACTCTGCCTATTGAGCCTGTTAACTGGATTATAACTCTACTCTCTTCCACTCTCCTGACTATCTGCCGGTTTGCTTTTTGTGTTTTTCCTTCTGCTCTGAATTTTTGGATCTTTTGTGTGTTACCTTTTGACTTTGGCTTTTTGGATCTTTTGTGTTTTGACTTTTTGATTAACCTTTTGTACAAATAAATCCTACATTTTTGCCCGCATTTTAAGTCTGCAATTGGGTCTCTTTTCCTGCGGATCGTAACACCTCTCTCTATCTGGCTATTTCTCTGTCTGTCTATCTATGGTCCTTCCATGCTTTTACAGACTTGGCCCTCCCATATAAGGTAAGGTGACCAGATTTCTGAGACAAAATCTGTCTGTGGGACATCTGTTCACTTACACCTTATGTACTCTTTGCACTAAGTTGACCCTACCACCCCCACACACTGAGCACTTTTTAGGAACACTACAAAAATACTAGGTAGGGCCTGTGCTCTCAAAACAGCCTGCATTCTTTGTGGCATGGATTCCACAAGATTAGATTAGATTAGATTCAACTTTATTGTCATTCCACACAGTACAAGTACTGAGGCAACGAAATGCAGTCAGCATCTAACCATAAGTGCAAAAACAGAAGAGTGCAGGGTATGTGCATATGTAAAGTGGTAATATAAAAATAGATAAATAGGATATATACAGTATGGTATAAGATATAGGTGGTATGAACAGTTTGGACAAGTGCAGCAATAGTGGTAATTAGTGCAGATGTGATATAGATTGAATATGGGTATTGACAGCATTTTCAAATACCCTTTTGCGGTCCGAAACAGAGCAGCTGCCATACCAGACTGATATGCAGTTGGTGAGGAAGCTCTCAATGGTGCAGCGGTAGAAGTTCACCAGAATCTGAGGAGACAGATGGGCCTTCTTCAATCTCGTCAGGAAGAAGAGACGCTGGTGAGCCTTCTTGACTAGGGTTGATGTGTTGAGAGTCCAAGAGAGGTCCTCGGAGATGTGGACACCCAGGAATTTAAAGCTGGCGACACGTTCCACCTCCGTCCCGTTGATACAGATCGGGGTGCGTGCGCCACCTTTGGTCCTCCTGAAGTCCACAATTAGCTCTTTGTTTTCCACGGTGTTGAGCGCCAGGTTGATGTTGGCACACCACTCTGCCAACACTTCCTTGAAGGCCGACTCATCGTTGTTGCTGATGAGGCCAATCACCGCTGTGTCGTATGCAAACTTTACAATGGTATTAAAACCATGTACAGCTGTGCAGTCGTAGGTGAAGAGGGAGTAGAGGAGAGGGCTCAGCACTAAGCCCTGTGGGACCCCAGTGTTCATGATGAGGGTTGAGGAGGTGTTGTGTTCTAACCTGACAGACTGTGGTCTGTTGGTTAGGAAGTCCAGAATCCAGCTATTGAGGGAGGTGTTGATGCCCAGATCACTGAGTTTTGTGATTAGTTTGGAGGGGATTATGGTTTTAAATGCAGAGCTGAAGTCTATGAACAGCAGTCTCGCATACAGTGGGGAAAATAAGTATTTGAACCCCTACCGATTTCGCAAGTTTGGCCACTTGCAAAGAAATGTGTGATCTAGAATTTTATTGGTAGGTGTATTTTAACAGTAAGAAACAGAATATCAACAAAAAAATTCAGAAAACTGGATTTTATAACATTTATGACTTTATTTGCATTTGATGCATAAAAATAAGTATTTGAACCCCCAAGCAAACAGCAAGAATTCTGGCTCACAATGACCAGTTATGTCCCCAAGAAGCACACAGATTAGTCCTCATTAGGTCTAACAAGGTACACCTGATCTCAACTGGTGACGTTTATAAAAGAAACCTGTCCAAAGAATCATACTTCACACCTTCAACCTCACCACCTAGGCAACACCAAAGAGTTGTCCAAGGACGTCAGAGATAATATTGTAGACCTGCACAAGGCTGGAATGGGCTACAAAACCATTGGCAAGCAGCTTGGTGAGAAGCAGACAACTATTGGTGCGATTATTCGTAAATGGAGGCAACACCAAACAAATGTTAAATGCTCTAGGTCTGGGGCTCCATGCAAGATATCCCCTCGTGCGGAATCAGTGATCATTCGAAAGGTGCAGAATAACCCCAGAACTACACAGGGGGAGCTTGTGAATGATCTCAAGGCTGCTGGGACCAGAGTTACCAAGAAAACCATTGGCAACACACCACGCCATAATTTTTTTAGGTACTACAGCACTCGCAAGGTCCACCTGCTCAAGGAAGCGCATGTACAGGGCCATCTGAAGTTTACCATTGCACACTTGAATGATTCTAGGGAGGACTGGGAGACAGAATGTGGTCAGATGATACCAAAATCAAGCTCTTTGGCATCAACTCGACTTGCCGTGTTTGCAAGCGCGTAACCACGCATTCTTTGGGGGGGATACTGAGAAAGTACCAATCTGTCCCCCCAATATACAACAGAAAATATGTTAAATATTTGTTCTCCTTTCATGAACCCTGTCAATGGATCGGTCTCCCGTTATGTCCTATTTTTTTTTCAATGTATTTCCGTTTGTTAAGAAAAACATAAGCGTGTGACTCCCCCCTCCTCACTTGTGTGAATCTGTTTGAATCCACCTTGCGTCGTTCTGCGTTTTCATGGTTACCCAACACTTTTTCGTCAGTCAGTGGAGATCAATAATAAGAGAAATAAAATACTCCCGAGAAGTACAGGACTCCCGCCTGTATGAGACTATTGTGGCAAGTGCACGGATTTGGTCGTGAGTGAGCCTTGCGAGCGTGCAGTCAGTGATAAACAGACCTAGGAGACTGTGTGACCCAAGCTGGTGAAAGCTGCCATAACCAGATGCTGGATATAAAGGTAAAGCACATGAAGTTTAAAATAGTAAAAGAAACTAAATGGTTAAATCATCACGAGCAAATAGTAGATGTCGTTGCTCTCTTAAATCATGCCTATTCAGTAGCTCCGCCAGCTATAACTGGCTAGTGAACTCTAGCCTACAACGTTAACCTACTCACTTGAGCTGCAAATCCCTATCGTATAATTAGCACCTTTCTAAGCAGATGTCTTCAAAATTTGTATTGTTGATGTGTTAATTTCTCTTTAAAACCCACGAGAGGACACTATTTAAAAGAATATTTAAAAAAAAAATCTTATGGGGGAGCATGCCCCCTGACCCCCCTAGTTTTGCTGGGTAACAGGAAAAATAATAGGTTTTATCTAGCTTAGCCGACCCAAATAAAATGACAAGTGGTAACAAGACAGGCATGCTGAAAGCAGTGGCCAGACTAGACAGGGACATGCTCTTGACATGCGGGTGATCAGGTGTAAAATTTGAATGTAAGACTAGACAGCCTTACAACATTAGTTTTAATCTAGGCCTACTATTCGCACATTTAGAACATAATATCTCAGAGATATTACACTATTCCTTTAGATGTGAATTCAAGTGGTCAATGTAGTCCTCGAAAACTATGGGCCTCATTCTCGACAGCAGTTGGGAAGACTTTCCGAAGGATTTCAGAAGGAACTCCACTTCGGAAACATTTATGAAAACATTTGCATTCTCGTTATTTTTTTCTTCTGTGCTTTCTTCTGAACTTCAGACAACTTTCAGAACTCGAAATAGCAGTCGTAACTCTACCGGAATCTTCTCAAATGGGATTCCACGGGCCATCTTGTGGTTATTTGAGGAATCGCGTTGAGGAATGACATTTGAAAAAACTCCGTATTACAGTAAAAGGGTTAACGGGCGAATTTGTGAGAACCCGTTGGAGATTGCGTTCACGTCAACTCTACAGACATCCTCGGATTAAAATAATTATGATAATAATAAATACGAGAATATTTGTATCATTAACAATTACGTTTCACATTTATAGTCATAATTATACGAGGTAGTGTTTATTGTTACACTAGGTCTATATGGCTCGTAGCTTGACTGTTCTCTCCCTTGTAAGTCACTTTGGACAAAGGCCGCGTCTGCTAAGAGACTGATTGTGAATGACATGAACACTGCAAATGTAAGTGAATAAATAAATAAACACTAAGGTCAATCTCTAAGAACTAAAGAATGAATTTATTGCAGTTTATACTACTACTGGTGGCCAGTCTTCACCCCTATGGTGGCCATTTCGAACAACAGGACGGACTACAATTTATACTCGTACTTGGGACCGGTCTTCACACCTATGGTGCCTATTTTTTGATAAAAAAAACAAAAAAAGTGACTACTTAAATGTGTTTTACGGACTTCGGACGTTCAACGTTATACAATATCTCCACCTTATTAATGAACACCTGTTACGAGGTGGATTCGGGAGATTGCGACAGCACACGTTTCTAAAATTGCGTCTCCTAATAAGGAGCTGGCAGGGCGTGTATGTATGCAAATCCACTTTCACGAGAACGCGCATCAATCTAAGAAGCTAATCGGAAGGAACCCAGCTGAGAAGACTTCGGCTGCTTATGAACACATTTTCAAGCGTGCGGGAATGCAGCGGAAGCGTTTCTCTTACGTTGTTTTTGCGAAGTCGTGTAAGAAACATTTCTGAAGAATTACAGAAAAAGGTCGAGAATGAGGCCCTATGTTCTTAAATGTGCGAATGTTCATATATAAATAAAGAATTGTAGGCAATGCACATCATTTTTTTGGACCCCCCCCCCATGTCTATACCATGGTTACGCCTTTGCGTGTTTGACAGGGGGGGAATGCTTAATATGACCCCAAGAGTACATCATACCCACCATCAAGCATGGAGGTGGAATATTATGCTTTGGGCTGTTTCTCTGCCAAGGGTACAGGACGACTCCACCGCATCAAGGGGACTATGGATGGGGCCATGTAACGTGGCATATTTGGCTTGAACCTCATTCCCTCATTCCCTCCCATTGAAAACACAACCTTAAAGATTTGGAGAGGATCTTGAAAGAGGAGTGGACCAAAATCCCTCCTGAGATGTGTGTAAACCTGGTGACCAACTTAAAGAAACGTCTGACCACTGTGCTTGCCAATAAGGGTTATTCCACAAAGTACTAAGTCATTTTTGTCAGTCAGTTTTGCTAGGGGTTCAAATACTTATTTTTTTGCATCAAATGAAAATAAAGTCATAAATGTTATAAAATGCATTTTTCTGGAATTTTTTGTTGATATTCTGTTTCTCACTGTTAATATTGTTACGCCCGGCTCGTGGGGCAGTAGCATAAAAAGGTTGAGACAGGAAAACGTGTATCTTTTCACCAAAACGGATTTATTTACCATAAGTCAGTCAAACGGAAAGTCTAGGGGTTTTGTGGATGCGTGGATGCGTGTGGATGCGTTGGTCAATACGTGTGTGTGTGTAAATGGCGGAAGCTGAGAGGCCTTCCATTGGTTGTGACAGTCTTTAAGTATCCACATCTGGAGCCAGGTGTGGATAATCAGTGCTGATTAGAAGTTGGTAGATCCTTAGCCTGCTGCCTCCACCTGGCCAGGATGAGGACTGCAGGCAAGGTGCGCACGGGCACAGGGGGTCGTAACACCTCCTTCCCCAAGAAGGTTCCTCCCAGGAAACCTGAAAAAGAGAGAACAAAAAAAAAAGAGCCCTGTGACCCCGTCCCATCTCCGGGCGCTTACGTCCTCGGTCCTTGGAAAACTGAAGGCACAGAGAAGAGATCAAGCCACAGAACTACATCGACCAAACTCTCGAAAGAGCGTCTGCAGTAACATTGTCTGTCCCCTTAATGTGTTCTATTTTAAGGGAATACGGCTGGAGGATCAGACTCCAGCGCATAATCCGCTGGTTTGAAGTCCGCATTCTGTCAATGAAGACCAAAGGGTTATGGTCAGTGTACACAGTAATGGGAACAGAAGCAGAACTCAAATAAACATCAAAATACTGTACCGCCCAAACAAGTGCTAGTGCCTCCTTCTCTATAGTTGAGTAAACCATTTGATGTCGATTGAATTTTCTGGAAAAATAACAAACCGGATGATCGGATCATCTGAACCCACCTGTAGAAGGACAGCACCCGCGCCACAATCACTGGCATCAGCAGCCAATTTGAACGGTTTTTCAAATGCCGGGGCAGCCAAAACAGGGGCGCTGGACAGCAGAGCCTTGGCAGCCTCAAACGCTTGTTGGGAGGCTTCCGTCCAGTGAAAAGGGACCTTGATACTAAGGAGGTTAGTCAATGGTGCAACCACCGTTGCAAAATTCTCACAAAACCCTCGATAGTAGCCTACCATTCCAAGGAAACGCCGCAACCCCCGGCGATTGGAAGGCGCTGGAAAATTACAAATGGCCTCAACTTTTGCCCCAACAGGACGGACTTGGCCCTGACCAACCACCTTACCCTTTGCAAACTCACACTTTGCGAGATTAACAGTCAGGTTGGCCTTGGCGAGGCGCTCGAACAACTCTCTGATTTGGCCCAGATGTTCTGGCCAGGTGGAACTAAACACTACCACAGCATCGAGATATACGTCACACCCAGTCAATCCTGATAGGACATGATTGATGAGGCGCTGGAAGGTGGCAGGCGCATTTCGTACGCCAAAAGGCATCACTTTGTACTGCAGGAAATTATCTGGTGTAGCAAACGCAGACAACTCCCTTGCACGAGGGGTCAAAGGCACCTGCCAATAGCCTTTCAAAAGGTCAAACTTGATTACATACCGCTCCGACACGATCAACGCAGTCATCCACGCAAGAAAGAGGGAAACAGTCAGGTTTTGTGACTGAATTGAGCTTTCTAAAGTCTGTACAGAACCTGTACGTCCCATCCGGCTTACCAACCAAAATGCAAGGAGAGCTCCATGAACCAAAACTGGGCTCAGCCAAATCATGTTCTAATAGGTAGTCCACCTCCTGACAAAGTATAACCCGTTTGGTGGGATTCACCCGATAGGGATGTTGTTTTATAGGCATAGCTGAGCCGACATCAATGTCATGCTCAACCACTGTGGTACAGCTTGGTACATCTGCGAAAAGAGATGGGAAAGCGTTAATCAGTTCAACCACATCAGCTCGTTCACTCTCTGACAGATGAGAAAGATGCTTGTGTAATTCCGCTCGCATCTCAGAGTTCCTTAACTGTCCTTCAGTGACTTCCCAAGAGGGCGCGGTCACATCCTCATCAAAATCGGTAGCAGCTTCACTCCCCTTTTCCCCTAAAGGTGACACCAGAGAGCTCCTCTGAGAAGGAGGGCACACAGGAGGAGTTACTAACCCAACAGGTACAGGCGAAAAGTAGGTTTACATGGCAAACCTGCATCTTCTTCTTCCGGTCTGGAGTAGCAATTAAACAGTTGTGGCCCGAAAGACATTTTAAAATCGTGTAGGGACCAGCAAAGCGGGCTTGGAACGGACTATGTATGATGGGCAACAGGGCTAGAACCTTTTCCCCTTTTCCAAAACACCGCTCCGTAGTTTTCCTATCGAAAAGGCGCTGCATCTTGCACTGTGATTTCGCTAGCGCTTTTCTTGCTGCCGCACGGGCCTGATAGAGGCGGTACCTGAAACCACTCACATAATCTAGCACATCTTCTCTTAAGGCGGACAGTCTGGCTGCGAAGGAGAAGGTTGCTCCTCTAGTCGACAGCCAAACTGTAAGCCTGCGAGAAGATGTTGGTGATGACGACAATTCTTTAGTGGTGACTGAGCCTAGTTAACCCATCGTGGACCTATAAATGAAGTCTCAGACTTGGTGGGGTCAGCCTACCTACCATTACAATTATGGATCACACATTTCTTTGCAAGTGGCCAAACTTGTGAAATCGCAAGGGGTTCAAATACTTATTTTCCCCACTGTAGGTGTTGCTGTTGTCCAGGTGGGAAAGGGCGGAGTGTAGTGCCGTGGAGATGGCATCCTTCATGCTCCTATTCTGGCGGTAGGCGAATTGGAGGGATCCAGTGTGGGTGGTAAACATGTTTTGAGATGAGCCAGGACCAGCCTCTCGAAGCACTTCATGATGGTTGGAGTGAGTGCAACTGGGCGAAAGTCATTAAAGCTCACTGTCTTGGAGTGCTTTGGCACCGGCACCAGTGGCGGCTGGTGACATTTTTTTGAGGGGGGGCGCAGTTTGGCGGCTCGGTTTAAATAGCTCTCCACAGTGAGAAGAAAACAGGTTTTGAGTAGAATATTTGCATTGATGGGCAAGCTTCTTGATATTTGTAGTGAGCGAAGCTATCAGCTACTCTACAATACATTCAGCTTCACTACACAGAAGCTACACCTCATTAAGAAGTAGCAAGCTAAGTTACAAAAACCTGTCAAAAGTAGTCTGATAACTTAGTAGCTACTTTCAGTTAAACAAACTGCATGCCAAGTCAATGCAATTGTAGTGATCAACACAACTGTCAGCCAGATAAAAACGGTAAATGAAAATCAATCACTTGTACGTGTTTGTATGTTTGTGTTATATGTCATTATGTTGACAGGAACATTTTCTTTGGCATTTTCGCAATTCGACTCCCTTAGCAGACAGCACGGACTTCCTTTATTGGTACTTTTTTTTTTTTTTTAACTGTCATCATCTCTAGCTGTATCTGAATATCCACAGCATTCTAGTTATCCGGTTGTCTAGAATGTGCATGCAAACTACCCATTTAAAATTAATTAATTCTAAATTTATGAGCAGCGTCTGTTGTACTTGAAATTACGATACCTAGCTTTTCACTAGTCTCCACTAAAGTGACGTACTGCTTAATTTGTCTGTTTGATGGATACAGGGAATGTATGAACATTAGAAAGGTCCAGGATACATTCTTTCGAGGACACTACTGCGCTACTTGATCAATAAAAGAGCTTAGCTACTGAAAAGTGACTTGGTTTTGTAAATAACAATGGGCCTCATTCTCGACTCTTTTCTGTAATTCTTCAGAAATGTTTCTTACACGACTTCGCAAAAACAACGTAAGAGAAACGCTTCCGCTGCATTCCCGCACGCTTGAAAATGTGTTCATAAGCAGCCGAAGTCTTCTCAGCTGGGTTCCTTCCGATTAGCTTCTTAGATTGATGCGCGTTCTCGTGAAAGTGGATTTGCATACATACACGCCCTGCCAGCTCCTTATTAGGAGACGCAATTTTAGAAACGTGTGCTGTCGCAATCTCCCGAATCCACCTCGTAACAGGTGTTCATTAATAAGGTGGAAATATTGTATAACGTTGAACGTCCGAAGTCCGTAAAACACATTTAAGTAGTCACTTTCTTTTTTTTTAATCGAAAAATAGGTACCATAGGTGTGAAGACCGGTCCCAAGTACGAGTATAAATTGTAGTCCGTCCTCTCCTTCGATATGGCCACCATAGGGGTGAAGACTGGCCACCAGTAGTACTAGTATAAATTGCAATAAATGCATGCCTTAGTTCTTAGAGATTGAGCTTAGTGTTTATTTATTTATTCACTTACATTTGCAGTGTTCATGTCATTCACAATCAGTCTCTTAGCAGACGCGGCCTTTGTCCAAAGTGACGTACAAGGGAGAGAACAGTCAAGCTACGAGCCATATAGACCTAGTGTAACAATAAACACTACCTCGTATAATTATGACTATAAATGTGAAACGTAATTGTTAATGATACAAATATTCTCGTATTTATTATTATCATAATTATTTTAATCCGAGGATGTCTGTAGAGTTGACGTGAACGCAATCACCAACGGGTTCTCACAAATTCGCCCGTTAACCCTTTTACTGTAATATGGAGTTTTTTCAAATGTCATTCCTCAACGCGATTCCTCAAATAACCACAAGATGGCCCGTGGAATCCCATTTGAGAAGATTCCGGTGGAGTTACGACTGCTATTTCGAGTTCTGAAAGTTGTCTGAAGTTCAGAAGAAAGCACAGAAGAAAAAAATAACGAGAATGCAAATGTTTTCATAAATGTTTCCGAAGTGGAGTTCCTTCTGAAATCCTTCGGAAAGTCTTCCCAACTGCTGTCGAGAATGAGGCCCAATGTTACTGCCAACAAGCTACTGTCAAATGTAGTTAAGCTTGTAGCGTCGCTACAAGCATTACTCACTGAACAGCCCGCTAACCAGCTCCGGTCGAGGTACGTCCTCCCGCGGTCAGTGCTTAAATCCATACATTCTGGTTCCATGTCTTTTAGTCTCTTCTTATCGACATCAGGTTGGCCCTGGATGAACTGTAGGCCTGGGTATCACCTGATCTGAAAGCAATATCGCGTGCCTTCAGCAAGAAGATGATAACATTCCTGTCACGGCGTCTGAAGCTGAGTAAAACAGGATCCAACAGACAAAACAACAAAGCTCAGAAGATACAAAACATGGGAATCTCAATGAGGCAAGGCAGGCAGTGAAAGACAGAAACATAAAAACTCACAGGCCAGGCCAGCAAGACAGCAAGCAGTCCAAGAAAACCCACAAAGGGTTAAATCCAAAATCCAAAGGCAATTCCAGGCAAACAAACAGGCAGGGGAAAAGCAACAGGAAGACGATGCAAGAGAGGTTTCCAGGCGGGTCCAGGCAAGCGAGGAGATGCTGACGCTGATGGGGAGAACATTGAACTAATTGTCATGTTCATTAAACCAGTTTGAGACTTTTACCTTTTGCTTTGTGAGATGGTGATTTATCATGCCATCGATGCCCGTCACTCGACACTCTTGAAAAGCTCACAACAAAGCAGCAGGGGTGTGTCTGATCACTGAAGTGACAAGATAAAGTCTGGAGTGTGCTTCATGTGCGAAAGTTCATTCCTGACCAGCAGAACGAAGATTCACAGAGAAGGAACCTAGAGAGAGAAAGAGTTGGGGACTCATAATTATTGGTAAAGATTGGAGGACAAAGGTAAGGACTGGAGTTTAAAGAACTGGAGTTATGTACACTCAGTGTGGACACATGTGTCCAATTTCCGATTTCAGTTCGATTTAAAATCGGAAATTGGACACATGTGTCTCCCCAAATCTAGATTTCTTGTGTCCGACTTAACTCCGACTGGACTCCGATGTAAACCCCTGGATACACGATTCGATTCCGCTGGGACACGAAATAGACATGCATGTGTCTCTCGAATCTAGATTCCAATTGGACAACAACAACTTTTGCACGTGCTTGAGATATATACATGAATCATATGTGTCTATGATATGATAATCGCTGCTAGACGCTCAGTTCTTGTGCTCCCTCTCATTCACGTTGAAATACTGAAACCGAAACTGAAACTTTGAAACTGGAACGCAACTGTTTTGGACAGAACTAATTCAGTGAACAAATATTTTCATATTACTTTTCAACCAGTTGTTTGTTATGTAATCCATTCATATCGATGTGAATCAATCAATACTAATACACCTTTAACTGTGGTGTGTTTTTGTTTCATTTCACAACGTATTTACTGTATAATCAACGGTAGCAGATGTAAACATTCCGCATTTGATTTGAACTGACGTGGCCAAGATCTGGATTTGTCACTGCCATGTGCTTTGAGATAAAGCAGTTAACCCCCCATGGAGACCCCATGGAGAGAATCGGATCGGATCGGAGTACTGCCATCATGTGCACGCACAGAGACTATCTCGGTGAGAGACCTGTAAGGAAAACTGGATAGAAATGCAAGGTAAATAGAGGACCAAATGGCCAACAGGACAGGCATAAAACAGAACTGTCTCTTTTCTTGCATGCGCGTGTGTGTCTGTGTGCTTGTTTGTGTGTGTGCGTGTGTGACTGAGGCTGACATGAAAGTGTTACAGTGGGACTAGGTTAATATGAGGAAGCAGTCAAACAAGGGTAATTGTTTTTATGTTTGTGTCTGTACTATAGAGCCACTGTGCTGGTAGATTAGGGTGAGTCAGCATACGAGTGTGTGTGATTAAGTAGATTTAAATAGAGAGTAGTGTTGTACAGAGAATGTGTTTTAAGTGTGTATGACCACCTGAAGCGATAACAACAGATCTAGTGTGGGTTTATATGTTTGTCAGGGCTTTTCAGAGAAAGAGTAACAGTGAGTCTCTTAAAGTATGTGTGTGACCTTGTGCAATCTAGAGAGATTATACAAGTTAGTTATAGAGTTAGTGTGTGTGTTGTGATGGCCCAGCCGGTGAGCAGTGCCCCACATGGCTAAGTACAGCCAAATGAAGGGGCTGAGTGAATGAATCAAGAGGCATGGTGTTGGATGGGCGGTACTACCCCAGAGGATTCTCATAGGGAACTCCTCCCCACTCAGGGGATCCCCAGAGGATACAGAAGCCAGACAGTTTTGAGCTACTGAGGAGTGAGAACCAAACACCTTCCAAGACAGTCTTAGGGTAAGAGGCCTGTGGCCTGCCTTTTGTATAAGTGAAGAGGAATAATCGTGTCTATCGCTCCCTTGCCTCAGGAAGAGCCCGACGGAGCCCCTGACGCCAACGGCCAGCCCGGTTAAGCTTTTTGAGTTACCTTTGTGCACCCCCCCCCCCCCCCCTTTTACCCCCTTCAGTTTGTAAAATAAACTCCTAAGTTCTATTCACTGCAACTCCTGTGTCTGACTGCTCTTTTCCAGTTTGTGTACCCACTGTTTGCCCTTGCAAGGCCAGGCTCCCAGAGTGTGTGTGTTCTACCTGAGATCCTGACCTTGTAACTGTAAAACTGCATCTGATCTAAAGTGTTACCATTTGGAACAGTATGCTGAAGACAAGGAGTCATACACTGAATAACTTTGTGTGTGTGTCTCTGTGTGTGTGTCTGTGTGTTCTGAAGACAAAAAGTAAAATCGACAGCCTGTTGAGTGTGTGATAGCATTAGCTTGGCAGTGATGGAAACGAAGAAGGGGAAGCTGACATACGCAGAGGCCGTTGAGCAGGCTCGGGGGGCCCTTCATCGCTTCCCCCTCATAAAGGTGCGGGGCGTCCCCCTCAGAGATCAAATCGCCAAAAACTGGAGTTCCATCTGGGCCTTCAGGCCCGACCCCTCCGACCTGCTCATCTCCACCTACCCAAAAGCAGGTGATGGTGCCATGGCAACCGAACTGTTACGCCTTCTCTATGCTGGCTCACGACATAGAATTAGACTAACCCTAGGTTTAACATCTGTGTGTTTGACTTAACACATTCTATTTCTTTTTTCCATTAGGACTTTCTAAGTGAATTAACTCAATCAATTTAATTTATGTGGCGCCAAAGCCAAATTGTCTCAAGGCGCTTTACAGATCCCAATGACTGAACCACCAGTGAACTTCAACCTCACCAACATTTCTAACACACTGACCCACTAACCCTTTGAGCTCTCCTAAGCTCTTTGATCCGGATCTTATCTGACATGGACAGATGTCCAGTACACTCATGCGTACTTGGGAGCGAGCAGTGAGACAATTTACTATTTTGTAAGAGAGAGAAAAAGTAGATGGATTTGACAAAACTCCCACCACAGTTTAAAAGTCCATTCCTCGAATCCTGGCCAAAGGTTGAAGCCAATCAAATTACACTCCTCCCTTCTGAGCTCCTGTGCTTGTTTGTTTCCCATTCACAGATCCAGGTCTGTGCAGGAACACCTGAGGTGTTTTTAGTACACAGGACGAATATCTAGAGGTAGACGAGGGGAGATTTGCTGAATTAGAGAAAATGTGTGCTGGATTATAATTTTAGCAAGCTTTGACCTGACCCAACCGCTGCTGAAAATTAATTATTATTATTATTACCCCTCTCACCCATGAGTGTGAATGAGTGAATTTGACCTGACCTGACCCTGACCCATGTGCTCCTCAGGCACGACCTGGACTCAGGAGATTGTGGATCTGCTGCTGAACAATGGAGATGCAGACCTGTCAAAGAGAGCTCCGATACCGGTCAGGATTCCCTTCCTGGAAATGTTTTCTCCCCAACCAATTCCATCAGGTACACACACACACTTGCACATGCACGCACGCACACACACACACACACACACGCACGCATACACACATGCACACATCGCTCTACTCTCTGTAGTCCCTCATACATTACCTGAAATCCACTAGACTTCATTGATCTTTTCGCTGCTTGCTGTTTTCTGTGTAATTCTCAGAAACTTTTAATTTTTTTAAGCCTCAATGACCATAACCCTTAAGATGCACGCCGCAATTCTGGTGAAATGTTGCTGCTATTTGAGCTTCACAGCTAATCAAACTACACCCCTGGTAATTGGCTGAAACAGTTTGAATTGCAGACTGTGCCTTCAACCACTCTCCCTCCCCCTTCAAGGTCTAGACCTCCTGCAGGACATGGATCCTCCTCGGGTCATCAAAACCCACCTGTCCATCCAACTGGTGCCAGAGGGCTTCTGGGATAGCAAGTGTAGGGTACAGAGGAACAGCTCCAAGGGATTCTGGGATAGCAAGTGTAAGATACAGAGGAACAGCTCCAAGGGATTCTGGGAAAGCAAGTGTAAGGTACAGAAGAACAGCTCCAAGGGCTTCTGTGGGAATCAGATTAAGATTAAAATCAGATTGTTAAACTGCCACTTCATTAAATCAAGCTATTTTATTTTACAGAGTGTATATATTGCTATGAAAGTGCACTTGCACAATCACTCTCTCACATCCACCTACACACGAACACACACACAAACACACACACACACATACAAACACACACATACACAAACGCACACACAAGCACAAAAAAGTGACACCATTTGGCTTTTACAGCAACAAGCTGCTTGATTACACAGCAGCATTGTTACAATCAGTGCCACTTTTGACACAGACAGTAAAGCATTTATCATTTATTAACGTCAGTTAAAGGCCTAGTCCTTCCTTACAATCTATCACACTTCAGCAAACTGATCTTCATGTGCCTCTAGTTGTCATACTGCAGTTTGCTTATGGGACGGATCTGCTGATGTGACTGTTTTAGTGGGGCCTACTCTGAGGTGATTGGCTAATGTGACTGTTGTTGTGGGACCTACTCTAAGGTGATTGGCTGATGTGACTGTTTTTATGGGGCCTACTCTCAGATGATTGGCTGATGTGACTTTTTATGGGGCCTACTCTAAGATGATTGGCTGATGTGACTGTTTTTGTGGGGCCTACTCTAAGATGATTGGCTGATGTGACTGTTTTTGTGGGGCCTACTCTAAGATGATTGGCTGATGTGACTGTTTTTGTGGGGCCTACTCTCAGGTGATTTATGTGGCCCGTAACGCCAAGGATAACCTGGTCAGTTACTACCACTTCGATCGCATGAACCTGACGCAGCCTGAGCCGGGCCCATGGGAGGGATACATCCACAAGTTCATGAAGGGAGACTGTGAGTAACACACACACACACACACACACACACACACACACACACACACACACACACACACACACACACACACACAACACAAACACACACAAACGCACACTCAAACACACATACACCCACACACACACACACACACACACACACACACACACACACACACACACACACACACACACACTCTGAAATACACACACACTAAAACACACATACACACACACACATATACACACACACACACACACAAACACACTCAAACACACATACACACACACACACACACACACATACTTAAAATCAACACAGCAGCCTATTGGTTTACAGGTAAACAATGTAAACCTCTAAACAAACTACTACATACTCACCAACATACACTTCAAATTCTACCTGCAATGAATGTAAATAATCACCTTCAAACTCTCCCCAAACATAACCTTTCATTTTTTTTATTTTTTTTTATTTTACTATTATTTCTTTCAAGTAAGCGTTTCATCCATGTTTTTCCAGTGGGTTGGGGCTCGTGGTATGACCATGTGAAAGGCTATTGGAAGGAGAGAGAGAAGAGGAATATCCTTTACCTTTTCTACGAAGACATGAAGGAGGTACGACACGGCTCAGTTCGTACACACACACACACACACACACACACACACACACACACAAACACACACAGACACACACACACACACACACGCACACACACACGCACACGCACACGCACACGCACACGCACACGCACATACACACACACACTATATTTTTCCACTTCTCTCTTCACCCAGAATCCTCGACGGGAGATCATACGCATCATGGAGTACTTGGACCTGTCGCTCTCTGTTGACACTATAGACCATATCGTGCAGCTGACGTCCTTCAAGGTCATGAAGGACAACCCCATGGCCAACTACTCGTTCGTCCCAAGGCTTGTGTTCGATCAATCGATTTCTCCCTTCATGAGGAAAGGTCCATCTACATCAGACACCACTGTCCAATCAGAGCTCATGCTCAGCAAATGATTTAGATCACATTGTAGAGTTCGGTTCTAACAAAGTTCCGTAGGGAACACTTGTACTTATGAAATGTGAAACACAAGAAGTGCTCTTCAGTAAGTTCTTATAGCTTTTCTTCCTTAGACTGATAACCTCTTTGCCTTCAATGGACTGTAAAGACGCTTGATAAATGTACTTTACAGGTCAAAGATTTTTGGACAAATAAACATTCTGTTCCCAAAATGACGACTGTGTTTTGTTGCAGGAGAAGTTGGAGACTGGGCCAACCATTTTACTCCAGAGCAGGCAGAGATGTTTGATGAAGACTACGCCAGGCAGATGGAGGATGTGGACATTCCCTTCAGGTCAAACATCTGAGGGGTCTTCTCAACGTCTCTCCCCCCTCCAGTCCTTTCTGACGACCAACAAAAAAAGACACAAAAAAACCCAGTATGCCTTCAAAGCTGAGAGCCAAAGTCGAATAATATTTTTGTGTGCCAAAGAGCTGAAACTACACTCTGGATTTAGTGTCTTATAAACAGCTTATAACTTGTGAACAATCTGACACAACATTTATGTATGTTATTACAATGACTGATACCCATCAATAAATTATGACATGTAATAACCTGATTGTGTGTTGTTACTATGGTGACAGGGATTTTGTAACTGTGGTTACAGGGACCATTTCTTTAGGAATAGCAGAGCTCTACTAAATCCTCTTGTCCTTCTGTCCACTTATTACTTATCTGTACATTTAGACCTAATTTCAATGTCCATAATTCTATTTTTGGGGTCTACTCAATTACAGGCTCAAATGTTCCAAAAACCTATCCCCCTTTGTCTGAAATACTCTGTAGGAGCCCACTACTGATGAGCCCAGAGTCCTCTGATTGGTCAGCACGGCGGCCAATAAGGATTGTGTTACGAGATTGTGTCATCTTGTAACAAAGGGGCTGGAATTCCAACAAGGCGTTTCAGGCAGCAGAGACAGTCTGAGTTTCTGCAGGAGTTCCTCCCTCTGGCATGTACTGTGGGCTTTGCACCGTTTCCATGCACACAAAGCTCTATGACTAATAACTCTAGAACACTCTGAAGGAAAGAGGAAGACTGCATGAGCATAATATGTCTGCTTTGAGGGGCTTGTGTCAGAGGGATTTAAAGCTGGGGGACATTTGAGACATTTATTAACACACGTCTTATCCTTATATACGGTTGTTCCCTTCTTAAAGGTGCAGTACGTGATTCCAGTACACTTCTTGCCAAATTCAGCCGATTCATCCTCTCTCTTTCATCTCCAAGCTTCCTGCTCTGTGTGTGGGACACCTCACACCTCTTATCCATGTCTAGTGTTAGTCACTGCGGTTACATGTGTCCGGATTTCAGGCTTTATCGGAACGGCTTTTAAATCGAAGATCCATTTCATGTAACTCCAGAAATCTAGATTTGTTGGGTCCGCTTGAAGTCCGATTTACACCCCAAGATAACTCCATGGTTGTTTATCGGAGAACGCATACGGAGTGATTCTGGTGTTTGAGTTATTGTTGTCCCGGCAACATGTGCTTTTTGGTTTACATGTGCAGGTGTCATGTGCTTTCTGTGTTTGTTTTGAAATATGTCTCTGACTCCACCCTGTCTCTGTTTGAGTTCCCACCATTTTGTGAGCGCACCAGATTTCTGTTCGCTGCAATTGGTTTCTGGGTATTTAAGCCTGTTGTGCCTATCAGTCTCTGCCAGATTGTGCCAGTTATTACCTGTTCCTCTCCAGCGTTTAGTAAGTGTTCTATTCCGTCTGCCTGTGCCCTGTTTGGTTTCTCTGTATATTGCACACTTCTGCCTTGGACTCTGTTTGATTATATGATATTTGACCTTTGCCTGCCTGTTGACTACGAGACTGCCTTTTCCCTTTGGATTGTTGTCTGAGAACTTTATTAAAACTCTGAACCTTGAGCTGTGTTGTCTGCCAGTGGGTCCTTTACTACTGAATTCGTAGCTGTTTAGTGTTGTTTCCATTTTGAAAGCACATCATGTGAATGCTGCTGATGTATGAATGTATCAGTCAAGTGATTAGACATGAACCTGTACACATGCGTGGGACTGGACATCAGACAAGAGAAGACAACAGAAAAGAGTGTAAAAGTTTAACAAAAAATGTAACTTTTATTACATTTATTATTATTTTTCAGAATACAATGTATTCATCATCTCAATCTCTCAACTAATTTGGCAGCAGATATATATTAATTCAACATCAGTTTGAAGTTTGTTGTTCATATATATATATATATTTTTTGTATTTTTTTTTTCAGTCATTTTTAAAGATTTTTTTTTTTTGAAGATTTTCCTCTGGTTTATCCGCTCCTTGTGATTGGCTCCTGAGAGCTTACCCCTCTCTCACACAACTCCTCCTCATCCTCTTCTTCTTCTGTTTTTTGTTTCTTTCTCTGCTCCTCCTCTCTCCTCTCTCTCTCTCTCTCACCTCTCCTGCCATTTAGACAGGCTTCACAAGCCCTAAAGAAGGAAGAAAATCACAGTCAGGCAAAAACAAGTTTGTCGCTTTTCTCCTCAAAGTGGATAGCACGTACCCCAAGCTACGGGTCGATTTACTGATCCACTTCCAGTCACATTTCCTGAATGCAGTTTTCTACTGGGTCTATTCAGTAAGGTTAATATCTGACTTTCACTTTTTTTATCTGCAGAGCGCTATACAGCGACTCAGTGCTGAACACTGCTCCAGAGATCACCTGAAGCAAGTCACAAATAAAATGCATTATTATTATTATTATTATTATTATTAGTAGTAGTATTATGTTGTCTTTAAAGAGCACTGGAGATCTCAACTCTAAGCATGCAGAAGCGAATGACCATGATCACTAGCATGGCGTCTACTGGCCCTAAAGGCTTTCTATCATTGCACAGAGATTTCTGAGCTTGCACCACAAAACTACATCAACACCAAACACAAAGGTACAACTCTCAAACTGAAACAGACATAACAGAGCTCATACAACCAGAAGGGGCTATTCCAGCACATACAGTACCAGTCAAAAGTTTGGACACACCTTACATTTTTTTGAGGAGTGTTTTCTTTACTTGTATTATGTTCTACATTGTAGATTAAAGCTGACGACATTGAAACTACGAAAAAACACATATAGAATGATGTTCTAAACAAAACAAAGTGTTATCTACCATGTAGAAAATGATAAAAGTAAATAAAAAACTTCTCAAAAAAAGATAAGGTGTGTCTAAACTTTTGACTGGTACTGTATGACCAATGCAAACAGACTACAAAGCCACTAGCTGCTGACAGACAGGTAACAACACAATTACACTTCTGAACATTCGAGACACAGGCTAGCTAGCTGGCTACACACTGGCAACAGACATACATGGTGTATGTATGAGAAGGCAAGAATGACAGGCAACCTTCAGAAAGACACCCCCTTCAGGCAGAAGGGAGAACTGCAGAGCATTACCAGAAACAACAGAAGCAATGTTGACCTGGTCCTCGTACAGCCACACGTACACACACTCACACACACAATCACACACACACACACATACACACTCACACACACAGTCTCACACACACACACACACACATACACACGCACAGACACACAGAGGACCATAATATACCTTGTTTGTGTTACAGGGGTATGGAGGGAGCTAGACTGATTACTGGGCAACCCGAAGAACTGAAAGTGAATAAGATGAATTAGTGAACGATGGAGATGGCATGACAGGGGGGGGGGGGAGAGATGAAGGGAGAGAGAGGGGGAAAGGGGTGAGAGGGAGAAAGAAGGAGTAGTAGATGTTTATAATGATGGAGATGGAAGTAGGATGAGATAAAAATGGTGGAAGACAGGAGGAAGACAGGAAGATGGACAGAGAGAGAGAGAAAGATGGACAGAGCGAGAGAAAGACAGTTGGAGGTAATGAGATGGGGACAGAACATACAAACATATATACATAACATTTATAAAATGAATGACAAGAACGTTAATTAAAAGTTAATGAGAGTGAACAGAACGGAACCCTTTAGGCAGCTTTTTACGTGAACTGTGTGTGTGTGT
>NC_137922.1:54392868-54442868 GCF_963457725.1 Sprattus sprattus | reverse complement strand
TCACCGGGGACGATCATCCTGGCCTTGATCATCTGCACGCTCTTTCTGTCGGAACGGAAAACTTTGCCCATCTCGGGCTCATACTCCTTCAGAGCCTCAATGGCATCCTCAGCATTACGCTCCTATAGTGCGCACACACAAAAAGAGACAGAGAGACACACACACACACACACACACACAGACAGGCATAACACAGAGAGAGGAAAGACCAGGTTAGTGGCACACCCACATACAAACAATTAACATTATAATCATATACCATATAATAATGTATTCATATAATATAGTGTTATATATTCACCTATAGTCATGGCCAGAAACTTAAACACAAGTGTTGCTGTGATTTACATATGTGATATGTCACTGTGGCTCATTCTGATGTGATATACACATGTGTCCACTTCAGTGAAAATAATTAGTGCTAATTGGAGATAAGCTTCAGCAAGAAACAATCAGGACTTCTGGTACAGTGAAAGGCTATCACTTCCTTTTCTTTGACCCAGGAAGTGAAATCCTGACTGTTTCCATGGTGATGTGTGCGTGTTGTGTTACTGACCTGCCACACACCAACGATGGCGTTAGCGATGAGAATAAGCAGAATGACAAGGGGCTCAACGAATGCGGTGACGGTTTCCTCTCCTTCCTCAAACCAAGCCAGAACCTGCATCATACAAAGAGAGAGAGAGAGAGGGAGGGAGAGAGAGAGAGAGAGAGAGGGTGCATTAGAGAATTAATGAATGAACGGGTTCAGGGTTCCAATGAAGTTCAGGGTACAGGGTACAGGTGGAGTTGAAATATTTTGTACTCAGAACGGTATTAAAAATTCCAAACAAAGTGTATTTCTCAAAAAACTACCTTTTTGTCATTAATAAGAAAACCATATCCAATCCTAAAATAAAAAAGCATGTTAACACGGACTAGATGGGGGTGGTATTGCTAGCTTGGAACTATCCCTGTGCTATTCTGCGTCCTGCGGGTTAACACACTTGACATGAATAGTTATTTCACAACAATATTGCCTGTTGATATGATCTCACCCACACACCCACCCCCCCCCCCCCCCCCTTCTCCACACCTTCTCCCCCCCCCCCCCCTTCTCCACACCTTCTCCCCCCCCCCCCCCCCCCCCCCTCTCTCTCTCTCTCTCTTTCTCTCTTTCTCTGGAAGGCAATCCCTCCTTCCTTCAAGGCTGACCTTTACGGAGGGATACAGTTTCTGTCCCGGGCTTGGGACTGTCTTAAAATAAACCCCTCTCCTCCTGGCCCCTCTTCCTCTCCCTCACTCCCTTCTCAGTATTCTCCTTCTAGGGCCTGACCAGCAGCTGCCAAGGCGTGGATGGGGGGTGTTTGTGTGTGAGGGGGGGGGGGGGGGGTCGGGGGGGTCGGGTGTGGGTGTTGGAATTAATACCCTCCTCTCGTGTCAACTCCTAACCCCCAAACCTGCTCCCCCCCCCCTCCCGAGCCAACACGCAGGCAGCCACTCACACTCCCATTCACACCCAAGACGCTGTACTATGCTAAAAATGCCCTTTATGGGGGACGAAAAAAGCTACATGACGTTTAACACAGTAGAGAGGGGCCTCAAACCCAGCCTTGCTCTAGCACAGATGCACGCTAACTGGGGGGGGGGGGGGGGTTCTGGGCCCCTCAGGCTTTGGCCTGTAACAGGGGGGGGCACCATGGTGGAACTATCTCAGGTGTTCTGTTGGCCATGAATGCGACCTCGACCTGCGCCATCTTGGATTGGCAAGTGCAGCTGGCTGGTGTACTGGCTTTGCTGCTCCAGTGCAATTCAATGCCCCGGCGAAATGGTGGCTCGCTAAGCCAAATGCCACAAGGCCAAAGTGGCTACGCTTTTGAAAAACAAGGCCAAAGGTATTACTGCTGTTGATGACTGCTGGTTTTATTATAGGAATGTTCAACTGACAGCAAGGGTCTGGAAGCCTTTTTTGAATGGGGAAACTACCTCTGACTGAATGATACAACACTGCCCCGAAAAGGGATAATCTATCTACCTTTCCATTGCCAAAATGTCAACTAAAATGTGGGTTCACTTTACACCGGCTGAGCTGAACTGCAGTGACTAGCATATAGCATGTGGTGGCGCTGAAGTGCAGTGACTAGCATATAGCATGTGGTGGCGCTGGAGTGCAGCGACTAGCATATAGCATGTGGTGGTGGTGCGCTGTAAATAAACTACACTAGATGCCCAGCTGAGAGGATACTTACGAAGGAAATACCAGCAGCCAGCATCAAGATCCTGACCAACAGGTCCTCGAACTGCTCGAAGATCAGCTCCCAGATGGACTTACCTGTGAAAGGGAGAAGGCAAAAGGAGAGAGAAAGAGAGGAGGAAGAGAGGAGGAGAGGAGGAGAAAGAGAGGAGGAACGAGAAGAAAGAGAGATCTCATCAGGCCATTATCCTGGAAAGAGTGTGACAGTATGTGCCAAGGAACATTTGGTGACATGCAGGTCCATGTCTAATATATACTTTGAAGAGTGACTTGTAAGCGCCTAGAGGCAATTGTATTGTTATGGCGCTATATAAATAAAATTGAATTGAATTGAATTGAACTTGTGACTAGTGGTGTTGTATGTGATAGTTGGGCAAGGCCTTCGGTGCAGGCTTTAACAGGGACTTACCTTCCTCCGCGGGCAACTCTGAAGGCAGGAGAACACGACACAGAGAGGAGAGAGAGAAACAAAATCACCACGATTAGTATTTGTTACACAACATAAACAAACAAATAACAAACAAAAATGAAAGAAATAAAATCCATTTATGTCGGGTTCATAGACAAAACCTGCCTTGGCGGAACTTTGTCAGGAACATATTGTTCAGTTTCACCATACTTTCGAGTTGCCTCAAAGGATAGCTATATATAGACACCACATATACTAAGGTTTTTCTAGGATATTATAAAACAGTTTTCTCACTGAAGAAATCAACTGACAGTAAAATCATTAAATGCAACACGAAACAGGACCTGAGAGACTTAGAGGTCACACCATTGGGGTTCACAGACAGACAGGACAGTATGTTTGGAAAAACGACTGGATTTGCCGATTATGACATAAACTGAATGGCAGTATTTATCGTTGTCTAAAAACACTTCTGCAAGTTTTGTGTTCAGGCTTCAAGGAGAGACAGAGCTGCTTGCGTCAGTCACATGAAGTGGAAACACATCCGTTGACATCTCCAAGAGAAGGAGAGATCAATCAAAGCTCGTCTGCTAATCTCATTCTAATCCACAGAACCAAAACAGTGGTGCTGATGAACTCAGCCAAATCTGCTCCTATCAGGAAAAGGTCTGCGCATGCCGGCAGACGCCATTCTAATCACTAAAGCAAACCATTGTGACAGGTGCGCTCCCTCACTGATCCACCCCTCCCCCATAGCCTGTTTTGCACACTGTCAGACTGCTATCAATCATCCCTCTGATCATTCAACTCCTCAAAGCCCCCTGTCCCCCCCTGTCCCCCCCCCATCACCCCCCCCCCCCAGCACCAGGACCCAGGGCCCAAAATATCTCTCGTATACTCAAGGCTTCTCAAATCACCAGGCCTTGGGCCTTCAGCGGTCACCTGTCTCGCTCTCTCACTCCCCTCTGAGCTATTTTAGAAGCGCTGCTTTGCAGCTTCTGCAGGCCAAACCTGTCGCCTCCCTTCCCTCTCTCAGGGCCTCGGGACGGTGAAGTCAGTGACAGAGTTTTTGCCCTCAGCTGTTTTTTTTTTCTTTTTTTTTTTCTCTTCTTCTTTTGAAGTGCCACACATTCATCAATAGGAAAGCCCACTCTGAAGCTGTCGCACTGTTCTCTCAAGTCTGCATTACACCATCCCACACATCCCATGTTTGCCATGCAGATGTACCCCTACGAGAGACTGAACCATCGTTTAAAAAAAAATCCCTCATCTAGGCTGCCGTGTTCTACTATGTCTCTTCTCTCTACTCTTCTCAGCACCCCCTCCACACACACATCGCGTTCTTCCAATCTCGGGGAGTCCTCACCATTGTAGCCATGTTTGTCCAGTTGCTTCTTGAACTGATCTGGGGTGAGTCCAGATTCTGCGTTCACCCCGAAGTGGGCGACCACTTCTGCGGGCTCCTTGGTAAAGGCGTCTTCCATCCTGTACGGAAGGATGGGATGAAAGCGAGAGGAAGGCTAAGTCGATGCGCGTCTATCCGTGGCAGTTCAGTGTCTTTGCTGTTTCCGTTCCTAAGAATCTGTCCCCCAGTTTTGGACCCCCTCCCTTGTAGGAGTTGCGAATTGACAGAAAGAGCGAATGATCGAAGGAAGTCGGACTGTTTTATACCAACGCTGGGGCCGTCCCATTGGCCCAGGCCGCCACTCGGCCACGCCCACTCAACCCACTGGTATGTAGCGCTGTTGGGCGGAGCCAAGGCTGAAGGTTCTATGGCCTGGAGTGGTCGGACTTGGACAGGAACTGGTGAGGTAACAGGGAGGGGCCTCAGCTCGGGTGGGGGGGTGTTAGGGCTCAGGCGTTAGGAGTCGGGGGGGGGGGGGTTGCAGTGAGATGAAAATGATATCTGTTTTTGGAACATGCATGGTCAGTGGAATCAGGAGAGCGGAGAAGGTGAGAGAGGGAGACAGAAGAAGCCGGAGGGGCGGAGGAGCTGAGGGTGGGGGTACAGGGGGGGAGGGGGTGGGGTGGCCCTGTGAGTGATGGCTCAACTGGCTTGCCCTGAAGTAGAAAGGGGGTTTAAAGAGAGAGGGAGAGAGAGAAGCAGAGAGAGGGAGAGAGAGAGAGAGAAAAAGAGAGCGAGAGAGAGGGAGAGAGAGAGAGAGAGAGAAAGAGAGAGAAGCAGAGAGAGAGAGAGAGAGAGAGAGAGAGAGAGAGAGAGAGAGAGAGGGGTGGCAGAAGGTTAATTTCGAACAAGTGTTAGTTGGGTACAGAAACGTGGCGAGTATGAACAGGAGAGAGAGACAAAAAGAGAACGAGAGAGAGCGAGGGTGGTAGAGCCTCACCCCTGGGTCACTTGTGCAGTGGTGAGAGGGCTTTAAAATGACTGGTCATAGTTGCAAAAGTATCATATTTTATTGACATCAATCATTAAAAGTATTTCCAGTATCAGTTCACTATACAATAATCCTCTGGGAATCCAGGTAATAGAGATGGAACTAGATTGTGGGGTTGGGGGGGATACCCACTGGTTTGTTATCAGAAAGACGAAAATCAGAAGAAGAGGAAGAAGAAGAGATTAAAGGGAGAAGAAGAAGAAGAGCAAGAAGAGGAAGAAGAAGGAGAAGAGGGGAAGGGGTGCTAAAATGCTTCAGAGACATAGTGACAGAAAGTCAGACTGAGTGTGAGAGTGAGAAAGAGACAGAGGAGTGGAGCAGCACAAGGAGAAGGCACAGCAGCTGAAAGATGACAGAGAGAGAGAGAGAGAGAGAGAGAGACAGACAGAGAGGGAGAGAGAGAGAGACAGACAGAGAGAGATAGAGGCAGACAGAGAAAGAAAGAGAGAAAGAAAGAGAGAGAGAGAGACAGACAGACAGACAGACAGAGAGGGGGAGAGGGGGAGAGAGACAGAAACAGATAGAAAGAGACAGAGAGAGAGCGAGAGAGACAGAAAGAGATAGAGACAGACAGAAAAGAGAAAGAGACAGACAGACAGACAGAGAGGGAGAGAGAGAGAACAGAGAGACAGAGACAGAGAGAAAGAAAGGGAGTGGGACTGAGTGGAGACAGAGAGAAAGATTTTTGGGAGTCACTGGACATGTGAACATGCAAAAATAAGAAAGCAGAATAGAGAGAGAGACAGAGAGAGACAGAGATGTGAACATGCAAAGAAGAGAAAGCAGAGGTAGAGAAGCAGGAGAGGAGAAGAGTTATAGAATGGAAAAGGAGGTGGAGGAGAGGGAGAGCTGCTGAGTATCTCCGGGTGTCATTTAACCCACTGCAGAACTGTCGAAGGAAAACTGAGATCATATTTTTTTACTGTCAAAGGAATAGGGGAGGAGTGTAAGATGAGGAACAAGCACCTTTTGCCAATCACCACACATCAAACATCTCACACAAACCACCCCACATCAAGCATCTCACACCAACCACCGCACACAAATACCTAATGTCAAAGACCACACGTCAAGCACTTCACTAATGTAGCATATCAAATACTTCACACCAAATACCAAACATTGAGTACCTTACACCAAGCACCACATATCAAATGGCACGTATCAAATACTTCACACCAAATGCCAAACGTCGAGTACCTTGAACCAAGCGCCACATATCGAGTAACAAATCAAAACATCATGCCAACGATCATAGATCAAACAAAACACAAGTAAAATACTGTACTCAAACACCATACATACAACACTTCACACAAAATGGCACAAGCTGTACATCACCCCACATCAAATACCTCACACCAAACACCATATGAAATACATCACACCAATTACCACATATCAAACACTTCACTCCTGCACCACATATGAAATACCTCGCTCTCATTGAATCTGAGTCCAAAACAAAAGACAAATACAACTCAATTCAATTTTATTTATGTAGAGCCAAAACAATAAAATACATAATATATTCAATTCAGTTTAATAATTCAATAATGTAATTATCTACTGATCAACTGATATTGTGTCAAGGCCCTGTTTTAGGTCAGCCAGGTAGAGAGAGAGAGAGATACCACAGGGAATGAAGGAGATTAGAGAAGAAGAGAGAATCAGGAGAGAGCAGATGGAACCATATACGTATCAGAGTATAAAACCTATAATGTGGCAGATGTACATTATACATACATTATAGAGAGACAGAGCCAGCATCCAAAGCATCAGCTGTAAAACAGCTTAGTGGGTATACAGTGTCTTCATGAACTTTAATTAGGCAGACAGTGCTAGTAGTCCACGGGCCTACAGTGCGCTGCTGTCGAGCCCCTCCTGTCAGGAATCAACTACAGGCACAGAGTGGGGGGCTATGACAGACACCGGAAAAAGACAGAGGTCACACACTGACAGTACAAACAGCCATTTTCTTTACAGTGTCTTGACAGTTATTGAGGTAAACAGACACAGGTGTATCTCTGTGGGAGATTTCCTTTTCATGTTGGCAATACCTTATAATAACATTTACAAGCCGGTCAGTGGTGAAAAACAAGCCTGTCAGTGGTGAAAAACAAGCCTGTCAGTGGTGAAAAACAAGCCGGTCAGTGGTGAAAAACAAGGCTGTCAGTGGTGAAAAACAAGCCTGTCAGTGGTGAAAAACAAGCCTGTCAGTGGTGAAAAACAAGGCTGTCAGTGGTGAAAAACAAGCCTGTCAGTGGTGAAAAACAAGCCTGTCAGTGGTGAAAAACAAGCCTGTCAGTGGTGAAAAACAAGGCTGTCAGTGGTGAAAAACAAGCCGGTCAGTGGTGAAAAACAAGCCTGTCAGTGGTGAAAAACAAGCCTGTCAGTGGTGAGAAAAACAAGCGGATTACTTTGACGTGATGGCATGCCTCATAGGATTCCATTGTATAGCTGTTTAGCAGTTGCCTGTTTTAGAGTTCTAACTCAATACTGGACCGATTTTGATTATTAATTGTTTCTAGTAAAAACGAAATTGACCCAAAAAGATCTAAAGATAGTGCCCAGGTTGATTCATCCTGTAGATTCCCTTTAAATACCTCTTGTCAATCAGGATATAAACACCACACACCATCTCCATAAAACCCCAAATGAAATATTTCAAATACTTTACACCACAAGCACTTAATTCAATACCTCAGACCAACAACAACACATAAAAGAGCCTAGCCAATGACTACACAACAAGTGGTTTGGAGAAACCAACATATGCTTTCTCCCTTCACAGTAAGGAATTAACAGGCTTCATACAACCCAAACTGCCCACTCTCCCAGTAAACCCAGTTTATGCAGTGCTACAGTGGAACCTGTCTGAAATAGCACCCTACAGCTGGGGTACAGCCTGCTATCAGCCATATTTGACTTGGTCTTTGTTAGACCCCCTTTGACCTCAGTGCTGTTTTTAATGCCGAGGAAAGCGTGCCTGTCTCTGAAGAATGAGCTGCCATCCTGACCGCACCTGTTATCACGACCCAGGGCGGAGGTCAAAAGGTCGAGAGGACGGAAAGAATAAGAACATTCACAGGACATGTCAACATACAGTGGTTTGGACAGACATAACTTGTACAGGTCAGATCTCAGGAGAGAGGTGGACATGTCTACTCTCACATTGAGGGCAGCTTGGTTAGGTCTAACATCAAGATGAAAAGTAGTTTGGACAGGTCTAATATCAGAATTTCCCAATTTTATTGCAGTGCTGTTTATCCAGACTGTTAATACTTTTGCCTGTAACTGCATCATTTTAATAATGACATAAAATAACCTGGTCTAATGACTACCTAGACATTGGCCACAGACATGAACTGCAGTGTACTCACCTGTGCTACCATGCCTGCACAACATCTTGTATTTCATTTTACTAACTACTTTTGTGTTCTACATGTTCTTGCTGTTACTGTTTGTGTACGAATCCTTCATGCTTTCTAGACACCCTTAACTTCAAAGCAACCCTGGAAACAGGCTCCACTGTAAAGTCATAAATTAGTTGGACTGGGGACGCAGCTGCTGCTGGGTTAGCCCTCGTTTACACAGATTTCTAGTCCATTCCTTTCAACAGGATCTACATCAGTAGAATCAACATCAGTAGAATCTACATCAGTAGAATCTACATCAGTAGAATCTACATCAATAGAATCTACATCAGTAGAATCTACATCAGTAGAATCAATATCAACAGAATCTACATCAATAGAATCTACATCAGTAGAATCTACATCAGAAGAATTTACATCAGTAGAATCTACATCAGTAGAATTAACATCAGTAGAATCTACATCAATATAATCTACATCAGTAGAATTTACATCCGTAGAATCTACATCAGTAGAATCAAAATCAACAGAATCTACATCAATAGAATCTACATCATTAGAATTTACATCAGTAGAATCAATATCAACAGAATCTACATCAATAGAATCTACATCAGTAGAATCAATATCAACAGAATCTACATCAATAGAATCTACATCAGTAGAATCTACATCAGTAGAATCAATATCAACAGAATCTACATCAATAGAATCTACATCAGTAGAATCTACATCAGTAGAATCAATATCAACAGAATCTACATCAATAGAATCTACATCAGTAGAATCTACATCAGAAGAATGTACATCAGTAGAATCTACATCAGTAGAATTAACATCAGTAGAATCTACATCAATAGAATCTACATCAGTAGAATTTACATCCGTAGAATCTACATCAGTAGAATCAAAATCAACAGAATCCACATCAATAGAATCTACATCATTAGAATTTACATCAGTAGAATCAACATCCACAGAATCTACATTAATAGAGTCTATATCACTTGAATCTACCTGTTAAGATTTCTTGGAATATCCATCTACTGTATTAAGATGTCCATTATCAACCTGAAAACCATATGAAGCTATGGTTATTCAAATATCCCTCAGCCTATCTCTCAATCCAAAGATCAAAATCTAGACAAGGGGGCCTTTATTGTGGTTATGTCATGTCACGGTATATGGGAGGTGGCCACTTTCATTGGTTTGTGTTAGGCAATGCTTTCATTTATCACTTGAGATGCTTCCATAACCTAAGAAAGAAGTATTTCTTAGCTTTTGGGATGGATCCATGTTAGCAAGATGAAAGATACCTGAACAGAGGTCAGGGAGGTGTGCATAACGTCAGATAGTAGCATATCATTTCAGTGTTTTTATGCAAGTGTGTTGCGAGAGCGCATTTCTATAAATAATATTTCACTCTCAGATTTCAGTTTCAGTAAGCCACAGCTATGACTAATGTAGATAAAAACCCATAACTGTCAGTGAGAAACCCCATATTTACTACATTACCTTTTGATGAGAAAAAGGTAGAATGACTACAATTCAATAGCTTCAGGATTTATTAACCTGGGCCCTATTTTTAGAATTTTTATTAAGGACAGTCAACAATCGGTATCGGTCAAGCTTTGAGTTAGAGCGCTTACTCTTGAGAACTCTTTAGAATTCTAACTCCATAAGAAGAACTCTTTACAATATCAACTCCTTTAGAAGAATTCTTTAGAATTCTAACTCTGTTAGAAAAACTCTTTAGAATTCTAACTCTGTTAGAAAAACTCTTTAGATTTCTAACGCCGTTAACGAAATGAGTTGCGTAAACTATTGTGCACTGATATTGAGCTGCATGTAGCCACACTCCATCACACTCATGCGTTTTTGCTGTGAGTGATTTAGCACTCATCTCAAAGACCCTTCCCCACAGCAGTGAATATAAGCAGTGGTGTAGTGGTCCCTGGAGAAGTGGGTATACTTTTTAGCAGCCCATACAGCACAGGATAAACGCCCTGTTTTGAGAAGTGGGTATACTCAATGCTGACTGAAAAATAAGTGGGTGTACTCCGTATACCTGCGTATACCCTGGACTACACCACTGACTATATGCCAGTGTCCCTTCCTCACAAGAGTGTCCTCCTCGTCCTCCCCCATCGTCCAATGGTGTGTGTTCATTGAGAAATATCACTGAGGCCACTTCAGAGGAGGTTACGCGATGGCGGAGGGGCCTGCACAGTCACCGCCAAAGCCGCCCCCCCCCACCACGGCCTTGGATCATATATTTCCATCTGCTATCACATTCCTGTCTCTGCCACCCAGCACTGTTTGGACTGTTTGGGACACTGTCCTGAACTCTGAGTTCTTTTGCTCTGAGTTTGTGACTCCGTGAACTAACCCCAATACACCACCCACCATCACCACCACCACGGTCCCCCCATCCAACCCCCCCCCCTTCAGCTGTTGTCCATGTGGCCGGCTCGACGACCTCTGTGAATTTTGGGGGTTGGGTGTGGGGGGCAGGCTGGACAAGCTGTCAGTGTTTCCCTCACTGCGTCCATGTGACATTTAATTCAATATCCACCCAGGATAGGGTTTCCCTCCCTCTCTCTCCCTCCTCTCTCTCTCTCTCTCTCTCTCTCTCTCTCTCTCTCTCTCTCTCTCTCTGGCTCTCTTTCTCCCCCTCTCTCCTTCCCGCTCTCTCTCTCTCCCTCTCTCTCTCTCTCCCTTGCCTCTAACCCTTTTCTATCTGCAGCCTCAGGCTCCTAGCAGCCTAGCGGCAGGGCTCCGCTGGTAATCCGGCCCGGTCCGGCCTGTCGTAACCCACCCAGCCCCCCCCCCACGCTGAACTGATAGCCGTGTTAATGCGCCCCACCCTGTGCCCCAGGACACGGAGGGTGCTGTGCCCGAGGACGAGTGCCCATGAGGGTGAGATGAAAGAGGGTCATCGTTAAGGCGGGGAGATTGACACAGCATATAAATGTACCAAGGCTACGCCAGCCATAAGGGGGTGGACACACTCAGACGCATCAGAGTTCACAAACACCTGTTTCCACTGTCCTGTGCCGCTCTTCAATTACAATGAACTCTGAGGTTCAGAGAATAGAACCCAATGGTTTAAAGAACGCATTTCAAAATGTGCTCACGCGATTCAACCGATGAAACATCCCGTTCATTAAATTCTTTGACCTGTTAGACACTTTCTCTGTTTTTATACCCTGATTTTGCTTGATTTCGCCCCCCTAATTGCTTACTGTGCAAGGAGTGAGATTTTTCCAGACCGAGGGTGTGGTTTGGAACAGGTCACGGCGGTAAAAGTCAGATCTGCGCAGTCCCAGTGACCACCTGTTCAATGTCTTTAATTGAATCACACTTAAATGGGCCACACGACTTGGGTTGGAACAGAACCAGCTCTGCTGTGTTCTATATATCTGCTCCAAGGCTATGTACTGCCACTATACTGGACTTGGGTCGGAACCGACCCACCTCTGCTGTGTTCTAAAGTTCTGCTCCAAGGCTATATACTGCCACTATACTGGACTTAAGCAGCAGCAGATGCTCAATTTATCTTCCTCTATGTCTGTTCCTCACACCCTGCAACCAGAGAGAGAGAGCGAGAGAGAGAGAGAGAGAGAGAGAGAGAGAGAGAGAGAGCGAGAGAGGGAGACCCAAGTAGAGAAAATCTTTGCATAACTACTATTTTAAGATCTTTCACCACTGAGATCCATGAATTACGACTCGAACATATTAAAATACTTGAAAAACAAAACTAATATAGATCATAAAAGGTCTCATTAAACAAGCAGTTTGCCAGTTTTTTGCTCGTTAATGCTCGTGCCCTTTAAAGCACCCCACAGCCAGCCAGTGACATACGAGGCCATCCAAGTGTTCTCTGCCGGGCACCATCTACATGACAGACGTATCTCCATAAACCACGGTAATTGCTTGTGTTTGATTAGGCAACAACACGTGCTCAATCGGTTCGGCGGCCAATGACACTGATGTATCGTGTAATTGGTTGCGGTAGTCGCCGCGCCGCATTCTGCTGAGCTGGGGGGAGCGGATCAGGGAGTACCTGTGACAGAATTGGCTGTAAGAATAGCGCCAGCAGCTGAGGCCGTGTTGTCCGTATTAGTGCCAAGGCTAAAAATAAACAGAGTGAGACACTCCGAATCCTGGCGCAGATGCACCCGGCACATTTTCACCCGCCGCGGCTCAGAGGCGAAGCCTGCCGGTCCGTCCTCGCCGGTATCACTCTCTGTGTGTGTTGCACATGCACGCTCTTGGGAACACAAGGGGCCTTTCGGACGCTTTTGCCCCTAAGGTGTTTACACCTTTTGCCCTCAACATTTAGCAGCTTGTCCCACAGACAGGAGGGTACTTGCGCCAGCCCAAATGTCTCCACTTTTGCAAATTTATTCTCCTTAATAACAAACACACGCTTACTCTCTTTAAATCACCCTCACACACACACACACTCACACTCTGACACTTACACACGCACACACACACACACACACTCTGACACTCACACACGCACACACAGAGCTCCAGTTGTCACAGTTGTTCACAACATTCCTCCCCCTGAAGACAGTCATACTGCATTACAGCTCCGAAGCAAAAGACCAAACCTGCTGTATGTATCCTACGAGAGAGACTAAATATATGAGTATATGAGGATCTGGTCTCTGTAGGACATGAGTATATGACCTCTGTAGTATATGAATATATGAGTATATGACCTCTGCAGTATTTGAATATATGAGTATATGACCTCTGTAGTATATGGATATATGAGTATATGACCTCTGTAGTGTATGAATATATGAGTATATGACCTCTGTAGTATATGAATATATGAGTATTTGACCTCTGTAGCATATAAGTATTTGGCTTCTGTAGTTTCTAAGTATCTGGCTTCTGTAGTATATAAGTATCTGGGTATCTGACCTCTGTAGCATATGAGTATCTGAGTATCTGACTTCTGCAGCATATGAGTATCTGGCTTCTATAGTATATTGTGTACATGAGTAACTGACTTGTGTAGTAATAGCTGATAAACCTTGACACACACTCCTCTTCAGACGGTTGTGCACTCAGGCCTGAGCCATGAGTTCGTTTATTTATGACAGACAGTCTCTCAATGAATCAAGGTGACAAAGGCAAGAAAGCAGCTGTAGTGGAGAGCTAAACGATTCCTTAGTATTTCTGACCTCTAGAATGAACATTTACATTTACATTTACATTTAGTCATTTAGCAGACGCTTTTGTCCAAAGTGATGTACAAGGGAGAGAACAATCAAGCTAAGAGCAATAAAACCTGGTGTAACAATAAATACTGCTTTTTTTTTTTTTTTCAACCAAAAACAGTCGAGGCCAAACGCCTCTCTGAGACGTCCACAATCTGCAGAAACAAGCGGTGGCCTAAATAAGCCCTCTCCTCAAAGAATGTCTGAATGAATGTGTCAGATATGGAGAACCCCCACCACACCAACGGGTGTAGCAGCTGCACTTCCCTACTGTAAATCTCCTTTTCTGACGGCGCTTTTCTCCTTCTGCTCACTCCTTTCCTTTCTTTCTTCCCCCTCTGTCCACTAAGAAGATAGACAGATAGATAGATAGATAGATAGATAGATAGATAGATAGATAGATAGATAGATAGATAGATAGATAGATAGATAGATAGATAGATAGATAGATAGATAGATAGATAGATAGATAGATAGATAGATAGATAGATAGATAGATAGATAGATAGATAGATAGATAGATAGATAGATAGATAGATAGATAGATAGATAGATAGATAGATAAATACTTTATTAATCCTGTGGGGAAATTGTGGGATCTTGCAGCTCTCTCATATTTACAATAATTACAAACAATACATACAGACAATATGATACAATACAAACAATACAATTCAGTTATGTACAGTGTAGGATGAAGGATGTATGGTGTAAAGTGCATAATAATTAAAGAAACACAAAGCACCAGCTTCAAATGCAGTTACATCTTCACTAAACGCTCTCTCTAAAACAAATGCGATTCCCCTTACAGTGAATTAATGGCCAATTCATTAGGAAACGGATGTAATTTCTATTCAATTGAACAACGACCCCCAGAAATGATCCCTTAATCAATGAACAAATCTTCTTGAAATTCAGTTTGAAATGGTATCTGTTACTTACTGGCCAGGTTGTCACCAGTCAATGAATGGAACTAGCAACTCAAAGATCAATGCCCCACAAATAGTACTGGGCGCAGTGAACTGTGACATTTACTAACAGTTTAATCAAGAGGAGGTCTCAGCCATCACCGTTTGCTGATTCATTTCAGGGTCTCCTTCACGAGGTCTGCTGTATCGCTCAAGTTGTCTTCTATTTGATTTGCCAATTTGATTGGCAATTGCCAATTATGTCTCTGAGAAGAAATCAATCCCACTATTCTCAGTATCACAAAAACACAAAACAACACCAGACTTGTAGCACAGTAATTGATGATATATGGGGCCTTTTGGGAGGCTGCCAAAGAAACAATCCAGTCACTTTCCCCTTCACGTGTCTAAGGACACGCACACACTGGGTCGTCGTCACGCTCCTGCATGGACGTTCCCTAATGAATGAGCCTCTCTTCATTGAAACACGACACCCTGGAGTGTATCTGTTGTAAAAGAGAGGAATGGGAAGTGTTTTTTACTTTAATAAATCAACTTTTACGGCGGCAGTCCCTTAGATGTGTGCTGGCAGGGCCGGGGCGCCTGTCGAGCGGGACGGGCCACGCTATGGTGGTGGTGGTGGGGTGGGGGGGGGGGGGGGGACTGAGGGGACACCTGACACCCCGCCTCGCCGCCTGTCAAGGAAACTGACACTGCTGTCACTTTTAGGCTAACCGGGTCAGGACAGAATCGGACACCCCTAACCCTACGCCCAGAGAGGGAGAGAACATCCAGACACCCCTTACACCTACGCCCAGAGAGAGAGAGAGAGAGAGAGAGAGAGAGAGAGAGGGAGAGAGAGGGAGAGGGAGAGAGAGAGAACATCCAGACACCCCTTACACCTACGCCCAGAGAGAGAGAGAGAGAGAGAGAGAGAGAGAGAGAGAGAGGGGGAGAGAGAGAGAACATCCAGACACCCCTTACACCTACGCCCAGAGAGAGAGAGAACATCCAGACACCCCTAACCCTACGCCCAGAGAGAGAGAGAGAGCGAGAGAGAGAGAGAGAGAGAGAGAGAGAGAGAGAGAGAGAGAGAGAACATCCCTGGGGTGGGGCTGGGGGCTTGAGAAGGTAAAAAGAGCAAGTGGTTGATAAGAGCAGGAGAGGAATTAAGAATGCAAGATCATAGAGGCAGAGAGAGAAGATACAGGGAGAAGGACGTCAGAAAGCTTGCAGAAGGATGAGAAAGGAGAAAGACAGAAAGAAAGCAAATAAGAGAGAGAGAGAAAGAAAGAAAGAAAGAAAGAAAGAAAGAAAGAAGAGAGAGAGAGAGAGAGAGAGAGAGAGAGAGAGAGAGAGAGAGAGAGAGAGAGAGAGAGAGAGAGAGAGAGACGTGAAGAAAAACGTGTTGTGCTTGGAGCAGTGGGCACCGCTCATTACTCCCTAATGAGAGATTAGGCCGATAATCCCCCCTCTGCTGCCATCATCTAAATGATCCCTCAGGACACACTAACACTGCTGCTCACGCCACACACACACACACACACACACTCCTGCTCACGCCACACACACTAACACACACACACACACACACACACACACTCCTGCTCACGCCACACACACACACACACACACACACACACACACACACACACACACTCCTGCTCACGCCACACACACTATCACTGCTGCTCACGCCACACACACTATCACTGCTGCTCACGCCACACACACTAACACTGCTGCTCACACCACACACACACACACACTCACACACACACACACACACACACTCACACACACACACACACACACACACACACACACACTCCTGCTCACGCCGCACACACTAACACTGCTGCTCACGCCACACACACAGGGCTGCCTAGCTCATACACACACACAGGCCCAACTCACGTCACACACACGGGCACTGCTGCTCATGCCACACACACGGGCACTGCTGCCCACACCACACACACAGGCATTTCTACTCATGCCACACACACAGGCACTGCTGCTCATGCCACACACACAGGCACTGCTGCTCATGCCACACACACAGGGGGGCTACACAACCCATGCTCATATCCAGCACAGGATCATCCTGGCATCAACATGTCCTAATCATGCGCTCACAATAATGCATCAGTTGCAGATTTTTGCATTTTAGTAATGATAAATGCATGCATTGGTGCATTGAGGATCATCATCAATCACTCAACCACCTCAGAACAAGAACAGGACATTCCAAAGATGCTCTGGTCAGATGGGGATACAAGACTGGCCCATCCACCTGTGAATGTGGAGAGAAGCAGACCACACAATGGAGCACTGCCTTGTCTGCACTCTACTACCCAACCCCTGCAGCCCAAAAGACCTTGCAGTTTTCAACAAAAATGCAAAGGACTGTGTAAAGAAATGGGAAACTGCCATATAACTATCACGTTTCAGTGAAACGAAAAGAAGAAATCAATCTCTTCATCTAATGATCTGTCTATCTAATGATCTATGTCTATCTACTGATCTATCTATCTATCTACTGCGCTGTGTCTATCTTCCTGTCTTTTCTCTGTACGGTTGGTGATATAAGCAGTGCATACTACACATTTGCAATGTTGACAGATTGATAACTGATGGTCAGAGGAATCAATCTCTTTCCCTATCCACGTGTACTTATCCATCTTTCTCTCTTTCTTCTTCTCTGTGGGAGGGTGGCCTTTCGGAGCCGTTCAAAATGGATCACTAGGTCAAAGGTCGTCGTGACCACCTAAAACTTTACACCCTGCTGCCTCTTTCTGCTCCCGCACCTTATCAGGATTGTGGCCGCTCGTGTGAAGGACAGACCAGCGTGGTGGAGAGGTTCTGCTGACAGGAAGACGAATGTGTGAAAATAGAGCTATACGGGGACGAGGCGGAGAGACGGGATCTTTCTGTTAAAAATAGCAGCAAAGAGAGGATGGAATGCTGAAGGTTTTCAACCCACGTTTAAAAAAGCCACTTTTACAGTCGAGCTGATAGTAACCAGCCCTTCCAAGGCTGTAAAATGCACTGGGATCTGAGTCAGATGATCTGCGTCCCATCATTCCATGACAGATGCTATAAGACAAATGTAGAGTTAGCATATTATAAGCATCCAAGTCACCAGATAGGAAGCATTGGTGTGCCTACTGCTAACTCCAGAGTTAGCATAAGGTGTATTCACCTCTATTACAGATACGTTTAGGGCTCCCTCTATTTACAAATTACTCCATAAACATTGCCATACAGAATACATCCTCAACTTTCCATTACAAATCTCACAGAAGATGGTATAAGTATGGAGGTCACGGAGTACAAGTAACAATTATTGAGGTCAAATCTGTCTGGGGTAAAGTGAGACCACGCCACTGTCCGTAACCCGCTTAGGGGCCTCTGAAAAAGTCAGTCCTGTTTTCTCTCTGAGCACTTAAAACTTAACCCCATACGTCTTAATGCGAAGGTAAGTGGTGAATGGCTCTGTATGGTAACCCTGAACCGCCTTCAGCAGAGGGTAAACTTCTTAAAGCGATCAGAGTCTAAACATGTCCACACATGCTTACACAAAGGTCCATTGGGGCCCCTTTTAAAGTAACACTATGTAACAATTTGACACTTTTTCAGTTATGGTTTTATAGGCAACTCGTTTTGGTACAATCCACACAATCATGTTTGATGCATATGGTCATATGAAGGACAGATAAACACCTGTGCCTTTCCCACTAGCCATCCAGGATATGCAGTATGTAGCTCTGTGTTCTGGGCTGGAACACCCTGCAAAAATGGAAGAAAAGCTTTCATAGCATGACATTGCCAGCTTTACTGCAAAACGACACCAATTCGTCAGTTGGCAAGCTTCTATCAGTGTCAGCTGGGCTGTTGGTGGTGATGCCTTTTAGGTAGTTAGCTTGCTAGTTTTGGAACAGAACTCCTTACTGCTGCTTTAAAGACGAGGAGTTCTGCTCATGGTGTTGCCCTGCGGAGGGCGGTGCTGATGCAGCAGAATCAAAACATGGAAGGCGATGCCTACAGGTCACTGTGGGATTTCCTTGCTATTCACAGGGGTGTCACTTCAACACCTCTTCAACTGCCGCAACGTGCATGAATTCTTCAACACAAACCACTTTGACAACCCAAAAATAGCCCAAATTGAGAGTTGAGCATGTCTTCTGTAATGCAATGTTTATGGAGACTGTAATTGAGGTGAACATACCTTATGCTAACTCTTCGTAGTTAGCAGTAGCCACACCAATGCTACCTATCTGGTGACTTGGATGCTTAAATAGCCCAAACCAAGGATAACCCAAATTCAGCTCCCTATCAGGTAGAAAACTTGCTGTCCTGTGGTTTTGAACAAACAATCTGCCTGTGGTGGCCGTGTGCTGCCCATGTATGTATAACAAGCCGCAGACACATGAGAGCTGCCCAGCCTGGTAAGTGGGAAACAGGAGTGGAATAAAGGAGCAAGACGCTTGGTTCCCGGCTCGTGAAGCAGGAGTAAGTGGTGTAGTGGTCCCTGGAGAAGTGGGTATACTCTTCATACTCATCACTGGTGCTGGGGCTCCACCGGCCACTGACTCTACTCCTTCCCCCCTGGCCACTGACTCTACTCCTCCTCTCCTGGCCACTGACTCTACTCCTGCTCTCCTGGCCACTGACTCTACTCCTTCCCCCCTGGCCACTGACTCTACTCCTCCTCTCCTGGCCACTGACTCTACTCCTCCTCTCCTCCTGGCCACTGACTCTACTCCTGCTCTCCTGGCCACTGACTCTACTCCTTCCCCCCTGGCCACTGACTCTACTCCTTCCCCCCTGGCCACTGACTCTACTCCTGCTCTCCTGGCCACTGACTCTACTCCTCCTCTCCTGGCCACTGACTCTACTCCTCCTCTCCTGGCCACTGACTCTACTCCTCCTCTCCTCCTGGCCACTGACTCTACTCCTCCTCTCCTGGCCACTGACTCTACTCCTTCCCTCCTGGCCACTGACTCTACTCCTCCTCTCCTCCTGGCCACTGACTCTACTCCTCCTCTCCTGGCCACTGACTCTACTCCTCCTCTCCTGGCCACTGACTCTACTCCTCCTCTCCTCCTGGCCACTGACTCTACTCCTCCTCTCCTGGCCACTGACTCTACTCCTTCCCTCCTGGCCACTGACTCTACTCCTCCTCTCCTGGCCACTGACTCTACTCCTTCCCTCCTCCTGGCCACTGACTCTACTCCTCCTCTCCTGGCCACTGACTCTACTCCTCCTCTCCTCCTGGCCACTGACTCTACTCCTGCTCTCCTGGCCACTGACTCTACTCCTTCCCCCCTGGCCACTGACTCTACTCCTTCCCCCCTGGCCACTGACTCTACTCCTGCTCTCCTGGCCACTGACTCTACTCCTCCTCTCCTGGCCACTGACTCTACTCCTGCTCTCCTGGCCACTGACTCTACTCCTTCCCCCCTGGCCACTGACTCTACTCCTCCTCTCCTGGCCACTGACTCTACTCCTCCTCTCCTCCTGGCCACTGACTCTACTCCTGCTCTCCTGGCCACTGACTCTACTCCTTCCCCCCTGGCCACTGACTCTACTCCTCCTCTCCTGGCCACTGACTCTACTCCTCCTCTCCTGGCCACTGACTCTACTCCTCCTCTCCTGGCCACTGACTCTACTCCTCCTCTCCTCCTGGCCACTGACTCTACTCCTCCTCTCCTGGCCACTGACTCTACTCCTTCCCTCCTGGCCACTGACTCTACTCCTCCTCTCCTCCTGGCCACTGACTCTACTCCTCCTCTCCTGGCCACTGACTCTACTCCTCCTCTCCTGGCCACTGACTCTACTCCTCCTCTCCTCCTGGCCACTGACTCTACTCCTCCTCTCCTGGCCACTGACTCTACTCCTTCCCTCCTGGCCACTGACTCTACTCCTCCTCTCCTGGCCACTGACTCTACTCCTTCCCTCCTCCTGGCCACTGACTCTACTCCTCCTCTCCTGGCCACTGACTCTACTCCTCCTCTCCTCCTGGCCACTGACTCTACTCCTGCTCTCCTGGCCACTGACTCTACTCCTTCCCCCCTGGCCACTGACTCTACTCCTTCCCCCCTGGCCACTGACTCTACTCCTGCTCTCCTGGCCACTGACTCTACTCCTCCTCTCCTGGCCACTGACTCTACTCCTCCTCTCCTGGCCACTGACTCTACTCCTCCTCTCCTCCTGGCCACTGACTCTACTCCTCCTCTCCTGGCCACTGACTCTACTCCTTCCCTCCTGGCCACTGACTCTACTCCTCCTCTCCTCCTGGCCACTGACTCTACTCCTCCTCTCCTGGCCACTGACTCTACTCCTCCTCTCCTGGCCACTGACTCTACTCCTCCTCTCCTCCTGGCCACTGACTCTACTCCTCCTCTCCTGGCCACTGACTCTACTCCTTCCCTCCTGGCCACTGACTCTACTCCTCCTCTCCTGGCCACTGACTCTACTCCTTCCCTCCTCCTGGCCACTGACTCTACTCCTTCCCTCCTGGCCACTGACTCTACTCCTTCCCTCCTGGCCACTGACTCTACTCCTCCTCTCCTGGCCACTGACTCTACTCCTCCTCTCCTGGCCACTGACTCTACTCCTCCTCTCCTGGCCACTGACTCTACTCCTCCTCTCCTCCTGGCCACTGACTCTACTCCTCCTCTCCTGGCCACTGACTCTACTCCTTCCCTCCTGGCCACTGACTCTACTCCTCCTCTCCTGGCCACTGACTCTACTCCTTCCCTCCTGGCCACTGACTCTACTCCTCCTCTCCTGGCCACTGACTCTACTCCTCCTCTCCTGGCCACTGACTCTACTCCTCCTCTCCTCCTGGCCACTGACTCTACTCCTTCCCTCCTGGCCACTGACTCTACTCCTCCTCTCCTGGCCACTGACTCTACTCCTCCTCTCCTGGCCACTGACTCTACTCCTCCTCTCCTGGCCACTGACTCTACTCCTCCTCTCCTGGCCACTGACTCTACTCCTCCTCTCCTCCTGGCCACTGACTCTACTCCTCCTCTCCTGGCCACTGACTCTACTCCTTCCCTCCTGGCCACTGACTCTACTCCTTCCCTCCTGGCCACTGACTCTACTCCTCCTCTCCTCCTGGCCACTGACTCTACTCCTCCTCTCCTCCTGGCCACTGACTCTACTCCTCCTCTCCTGGCCACTGACTCTACTCCTCCTCTCCTGGCCACTGACTCTACTCTTCCTCTCCTGGCCACTGACTCTACTCCTCCTCTCCTGGCCACTGACTCTACTCCTCCTCTCCTGGCCACTGACTCTACTCCTCCTCTCCTGGCCACTGACTCTACTCCTTCCCTCCTGGCCACTGACTCTACTCCTCCTCTCCTGGCCACTGACTCTACTCCTTCTCTCCTGGCCACTGACTCTACTCCTCCTCTCCTCCTGGCCACTGACTCTACTCCTCCTCTCCTGGCCACTGACTCTACTCCTTCCCTCCTGGCCACTGACTCTACTCCTCCTCTCCTCCTGGCCACTGACTCTACTCCTCCTCTCCTGGCCACTGACTCTACTCCTTCCCTCCTGGCCACTGACTCTACTCCTCCTCTCCTCCTGGCCACTGACTCTACTCCTCCTCTCCTGGCCACTGACTCTACTCCTCCTCTCCTGGCCACTGACTCTACTCCTCCTCTCCTGGCCACTGACTCTACTCCTCCTCTCCTGGCCACTGACTCTATTCCTTCTCTCCTGGCCACTGACTGAGGTGGCAGGTGGGCAGGGGATCGGTTAAAGCCTGGGCCTCTCTTCAATTGAAAATGGTAGCTCATAACGATTTGAATAGAGACCAGAACCCGCTATGAACAACTTGAGTGGACAGATGCAGGGATGTGCACAGGAATTTTGAAGGGCAGTTGCTCTGCCCTGGAAAAAAGGTGCAACACATAATTTTTTTTGTCACAGCCGCTGCCACGACCCCGTCATCTGATCGCAAATTTTGCCAATATCATTTGAAACTCTCACTAACCGTTGCTGCCACGCACCCCGTCCCCTGATCGCAAATATATATATTTCCTTCGGAGGGGCAACTTCAGTTGAGGAGGGCAAACGGGCAGTTGACCAAGCAACCTTAGCCCACTCCTGTGCACACCCCTGGACAGATGATGAAAGAAATGAAATGGAATACACGATACATTAATAAAAGAAACTAAAGTGGTTCAGATGATCATATCTGAGCAATCCGATGAGTAAATGCCTCAGAAGGGAACAGTATAATGTGTCAGTCACAGTCACTCACATGAGCTCTGTCTACTACCGCGCACTTGTGCACTTCAAACACTGACTTTCAGTGCTTAGGGCGTTCACACTGATAGAACCAGCAGAATTCAGGGCACTGAAAGTACCCGGATGGCACACTGGAAACAGTAAACATATGCAGTGTGAAACGATGGACACTACTCGCCCTAAACGGGCGCCATCTTGGCTACGTTTTTCAGTTTGGAAAGTTGGCTGACTGATGCCTCTCAAATCACTTCAACCATTTATGCTGGTTACAATAACTGCGTTATCTGATAGTACAGTGTCTATTCCTCTGTAACTTAAAAAAATCTAAGCGAGAAAACGCCAAAAGATGTACATTTTACATACAAAACATGGCCGTCAGCGGAGTTTGGTCCACAATCTTTGTTTGAAATTTCCAGTTGGCCTGGAGGAAGCTGCGCACAGATTTATGGGTAAAAGGCTTGCACATTTGAGCCAGTCAGTGTTCCATTTGAGACAACACTTATCAGCGACAGAATGCACTACAGATGTAAGTGCACTGTATTGCAGTGTACTTTGTAAAGTGTGCGATATTAGACATAGCTATTGAGTCTGTCCACTCTGCCAAGTATTAGGCTGAGGGTGTGTACAGATATGTAAGCCCTAAATAACCTATTGTGGTCAGTAAAATAAAATTGCATATTTTCTAAAACCCTGCCTTCACTTTGTCATTATTGGCTATCGTGTGTAGACTTTTGAATCAAAAAATTAACTCAATCTATTGTAGTATGAATCTGTAACGTAATAAAACGTGGAGAAGGTGAAAGGGGTGTGCAGACTTTCCGGTTGCACTGTAGACATAGCCCCTACTAAAGGCATGGTTTGCTTTTTCTGAGTTGAAGGTGATAACTTAAGCGATTGTTACTCTTCTTGACGAGAGTCCAAGTAGGTTTGGGGCTGTGATGAAACTGAATGACGACTGTGTATCTGAGACACGCAGGCTGTAGCTGCACTTCATACCGGACAGCATACCTGTGAATGACTGAAGCATGACGACTAAAATGCTATTAGCATTCAGCTGATGTTATTAGCATTGGCATAGCTGTGAGGCAGGAAGTAAGAACCAGCCACTTCAGGGTTACAAACCAAGGCCCCAGTATCCCAAGAGCTTCAGGGTTACAAACCAAGGCCCCAGTATCCCAAGAGCTTCAGGGTAACAAACCAAGGCCCCAGTATCCCAAGAGCTTCAGGGTTACAAACCAAGGCCCCAGTATCCCAAGAGCTTCAGGGTAACAAACCAAGGCCCCAGTATCCCAAGAGCACACCAATAAGCTTCAATATTTACCTCAAACTCAAACTCAACGGGGCCCCCTTTCCCATCTCCACTGACTTAGGTCACAGCTGGACACTTGGGACTCACAGTGGATCACATTGACTGCATATAACCCTATACACATAGCCATTGAATCACAATGACCGTACATAACCCTATACACATAGGCATTGAATCACTATGACTGCATATAACCCTATACACATAGCCATTGGACGCACAGTGGATCACAATGACTGTAGATAACCCTATACACACAGCCATTAAATCACTATGACTGCATATAACCCGATACACATAGCCATTGAATCACTATGACTGCATATAACCCTATACACATAGCCATTGGATCACAATGACTGTACATAACCTTATACACATAGCCATTGGTCACAAACGACATGTTTTTTCCCAAAACCACAGGTGGGCCCTTAAGAGAAGGCCTCCCCCCAAGTCAGACGCGGAGCCCCTAAGAAATCTAGGGAAAGTTACAGCGCCATCTCATGGTCATGCTCCAAACCTCAGGCAAAATACCAGACACTTATTTTTCACAAGAGTAAAAAGACCTAAAACACATCGGGCCATTTTTGACTTGCTTTACGGCCAATCCACAAGTTGATCTATCACTGATGCAGTTTAAACTGTAAAATAAAAATTGTCAATGCTTTCTAAATGGTGTCACTCAGCTGGCAATGGTATAAGACACAGTGAGACATACATAAACATGTTCATCTTCAAAATCAAACTTAAACTTCAGTAGTTTGACACTATGAGCCAAGGCTCCATCTGGCCAGGACAGTATACTGGGCAATAACAGACAACCAATAAACAGACAAGACAAAGCAGATATTTTGTATCAGATTCTGAATTTATTGGTTGATTTCATGAACACTACTACAAAAAAAAGAAAAAGTTCTCCTTCAAGTAATTAAAGCTGTACAAATCTACCATTCCATGAAAATCCTAAATAATGTGTATTATGTCATCGTCTCCCTCTGGACGCATTGAGAGAAATCGGTTTCTGATAAAAGCTTCTTTTGTGCCCTTCTAGTTGGCCCCCCACTACCGGTGCATGGTGCCAGTGAACACACCTTTCTCTCTCCAACACACACACACACACACACACTCTACAGGGAAAGACAGAGCCTCTGAGGGCAGGTGTACTGTGCAACAGTTATGGCATTCTGTCAACAAGCACACACACAAACTCACAGACAGACAGACACACAAATACAGACAGACCGACAGAGACACTCTCTCACACACACACACACAGACAGACAGACAGAGACACACACACACACACACACACACACACACACTTAGACAGACAGACACACGCACACACTCCACTTCAGATGGGCTTGGGTTGTACTTTTCTCCCACTGGTCTCAGATGAATAGAAGCGAAAACATCTCCAATCTAATTTCTGAAGATCAAAACAAACAAACAAACAAACAACAACACAAAAGAAACCTTGCTGTTTTGGGTAAAAGGTGAAATGAACCGGCTGAAATAAATCTGAAGTGGCTCACTAAGTCCACAGGGAATGTGTCTGCGCAGGACTGATACCTTTACACTCTAATCTGGTGGCCACAAGTCTAATTCATTTGAGACCGACCCCATTTGACCTGGCCACAAACAGAGAAACAACGCATGTGCCCCAAGCCTTCACAGGACTCAATGTCACAATCTCCCACTGGTCTATGTGCCAGAAACACACACACACGCACACACACACACACACAAACACACACCCACACACACCCGAAACATCACATCTGTTTTTGACATTGAAAACAGTGGCTGGCAGTGAGATGGCCTCCCATGTGTTTGTGCCATGTGTTCAGATTGGGGTCACAGCTCGGACTGGGCTGAACTCCCCAGTGTGCCCCAGGTGGGGTGGGGGGGATCCCCTGTGCCTGACCGCAACGTTGTGCTTCTAACCTTAGATTTGGGGGGGGGTGAGTGTGTGTGTGTGGGGGGGGGGATTAGGGTGCACTGTGGTGCACTTAGGAGAAGGAGCCAAGGGGCGGGAAGGTTGGGGTGTTCCCTGCCCACAGAGCTATTTAGCCCCAACTGGGGAGGCCGAAAGAGGGGGGGGGGTGAAAAGAATGGCTAATGGGAGGAGAAGTGGGGGGGCGTTTTTATTCATTCACACTCACATCCGGACTATTCTGATTTCAACACATAATGTCGCTCTCTCAAGGTCTCTCGCTATCTCAATCTCACACACACAAGCGTCAGCAAATGTATAAGCCCCCCCCCCAGTACACGCATAGACACAGACACACACACACATCCGTGCACACACACACACTATGAATTTATTGAGAAAACAGCTCAAGGAACAAAGAGAAATAAAAAGGTGGAGCCCTGGAGAGACTGCACAGACCCAGACTGCAGCCGAATCAGAACCAGAGAGAGGGTCCGGGTCGGGGACCAGGGCCAGGCCGGCTGCAGGTCCGACTCGGCTACTTATTAAGCAGGGTGATTTTGGTGTCCGAGAGAAGAGGAGGAGGAAGAGGAGGAAGAGCTGGGAAGGGCGAAGAAGAAAGGAGAGGAAGAGATCAGGAGAGGGACAGGACAGGAGGAGGAGGAGAGGTAGAGCAGAGGAGTGGAGAAAAAGACGAGTGGAGAGCGGGATCATTTCTTGGCCTTGCCAGCCTTGGCCGAGTTCCTGGGCGGGGTGACTGGCCGACCGGAACCGAAGCCCCCTCCCCCACTGTAGGAGAACAGCTTCTTATCCGCAGGCTTCAGAATCTGAGGGGGGGGTGGGGAAGAGTAGGGGATCATGGGTCAACACATTCAAACTTGTGCCAGCTCAGAAACACAGACAGCCTACGAAAAACAGCAAACTACTAACGGGGGATATAATATTCTTTTGAAAGGTTACTGTAGTTTGAGTTCGATGCCAATGGGATATACGGACACACTGATATTTTATTTGACCATCAAGTCCAGTTCTTTCAATGACATTATGGTCACTGCCTTTGTCCCAGTGACGGGTATATACACACACACACACACACACGCACCTGAAATGAGCACATGAGTGTCTCGTCCACGCTCATCATGGCTCCAGCGTTGTCGAACTCCCCGCAGTAGTTGGGGGCAGAGAACAGTGTGACCAGCTGACGCTTGGCAAAGAACTCATAGCCGTCCTCCACAACCTGAACAGCCAATGGAGAGACACCGTTATTGAGGAGCCAACAAGCCTTTGCCCAATGAGGTTAGTTAAATATACTGACGTTCCTTAAATAAACCAAACATTCTGAAGAGTCCTGTCATTTCTCAATAACACACTGCAATTATTTAGATGACCACCAGAGGACGCCATTTCCCACAGCAAAATCCTGCATTTGAACATTCCTACTAAAACTTATATCATTACAAACATTTTACAATATTAAATCTTACTCTTCACCACACATTTCAGGCACACTGAACTAAATTCAAACACACACACAGTCAGGTTGCCTCACACAGCACTTTCAAGCTTAAAATGGCTTCTTAAAAGCCCTGCCAACAATGCCTGTTGTTGAGGTTACAGCATCACTGAGATTTTAATGATAGAAGTACAACAGGATCCCTTTGATCAGTAATGGGGTTATTGATCCCACTGATCTGTCCGTGCCTGGGTCCCGCCCAGAGGCCAGTCTATCCTGATCAATGTTTGGTTAATACTGGAGGCGAGTTATTTCAGCAGTCTGTCCTGGTGGAGGTTATTTTGTGTGTTACACCTTAGGGTGCTTAGTTGAGATATTGTTTCTATTTACTGTGTTTGAAAGATCTTCCCTTCTGTCCCTGCAGACTTCCCTGAGGCAGACATGGGCCACGACGCAACATACAAGTCCTTAACAGGAGCAGGAAAGGCTGCAGACATGCAACACTGACACCATGGGGTGGAGCATGCGATGACAAAAACAGGAAGACAGAAGGACTCATATAGTGCATTGGAATATCCCTCAAGTCAAAATAAAAATCATCCCAAACTAGTTTGGTCACATGCCTGCATCCACGTGTCTTCCACTGAAACAATAAGACTGTAGTGTGATATTGTAGTGAGGGACATGTCATGTTCAGACATATAAGCTAGGCCGCTTTACTGGAGTGAACAAAAGCAATGGTATAACCTTCACGACCAAAGACCTTTAAAGGTGTGGTAGTACTTCACTGTTATCTCTACCAAGAGGGCTGTGAACTGCAACATTTACAAAGCTGACCTTGGAGCACCTCAGTTATGCCCGGGCCCCTGGAGAAGAGGCTCAGTTATGCCCAAGGTGGCTCAGTTATGCCCAAGGAACTCAGTTATGTTCAAGGAGGCTCAGTTATGTTCAAGGAGGCTCAGTTATGCCCAAGGTGACTCAGTTATTACGAGGAACTCAGTTATGTTCAAGGAGGCTCAGTTATGTTTCGAGGAGGCTCAGTTATGTTCAAGGAGGCTCAGTTATGCCCAAGGTGACTCAGTTATTACGAGGAACTCAGTTATGTTCAAGGAGGCTCAGTTATGTTTCGAGGTGGCTCAGTTATGTTTCGAGGAACTCCGTTATGATCGGGGAACTCAGTTATGATCGAGGTGGCTTAGTTATGCTCAAGCCCCTGGTTAGGGGGCACGTGGGCTCTCTAGATGATAAACACTAGTCTCGTTAAGTTAGTCAGCTAACCAGCTTTATATTAAAAGTCATGTTTACACATTATGAGATGTAACGTTTACTAATTTGAAATAAGATGTATACAATTGTTAATGATGCTGAACATAGTGTAGCAGCTAACGTATTATTCACAACAATCCTTTTTACATTCCAAATGTGCCCCTTCTTCTCTAAACTCTCATCAGATGAACAAGTTGAGAGAACACTAAAGAATTAAACATTCTAAGCCACAACCGATTACTACAACTCGTCTCTATGCATGCCTGCTCAATGTGTTGTGGTTGCATTCAAATTAATTCTAACGAGTTTTGTGCGATTCATAATCCGAATAGTCAATTATACATTTCAACAACCCATTATCCAACCATCAGAACTCTAGAGTGTTTAGTTGCAGCCCTAGTTCCAATTCTGTGTTCTAGCACTGCACAATTAATCTAATCGCAGCGTCAGCCTGAGCGATTACATAACCACATAAGGCTGCGATTTAAATAAATAAAACTTGTGTGTGTGTGTGTGTGTGTGTGTGAATGTGACGACCTATCTCCGTTCGTGTGCAATCTGCTCATTATCTCCGCACATGACCAATCAGTTGCTGTGAAGGCAGTGAGGCGTGTGCCGTGTGTGTTCTCATGAGTATCTGGTGTGCAGATCACAGAGCTCTACTGCGGAGGGAGTTTCACCTGTTCCGATTTAACCTTGGGGGTTGACAAGGATAAGTCAGGGTCGACAAAGTCTGTTGAACTGTACCACAACGGTGATTAAGATGTCGGCCAACTCTCTGCTACTTCACTGATGTTTGTGCATGTTCGCGTAAAAAGGGGGTTCATTTACCACCGCAGGCCGAATGTATGACCAATGGCTCGTGTGCTGCTTTTTCCACCGGAGGAATGCACTAATTTGTTTGTGGCTTAGCGAGTTTAAAAAAAACCTTCACAACATGGCAGCCCAGAAGGACAGGGAGGGTTGTTGGTAGTACACTGCCATAAGGGTAGGGAGTGTTGTTGGAAGTGCACTGCCGTTGGAGTACATTTGTAATTTGATACAGTTCTACTTGTCGCCCTCTAGGCTATGTTTTATATTTTGTCCATATTTAATATGACAGATGTAAGATCACGTGTAATAGTCTAGCCAAGTATGGGAAAACAATTATGATTGCTATAATTAAAACGTACACATGGGCTACAGTTCCAATATTGGCCCATTACTCGCTATTAATGAAGCAAGATCGACTCCCTATGCTAACCGTATAAATGTAACACAGGAAGCCGTGTCCAGGAGAATTAATTTCTGACCCTTGTGGCAGCTCAATGTACAGAGCAAAAGCAATAGTTTTGATTGACCAGTATATAAAAACAAATAACATTAGGTCACATTTAGGACCAGATCTCGATCCTGTCTTATTTACAGTTGAAGAGGACAGCTAAGGCAGCTCAAGCAAGTAGTCAAGATGCCATTCATTAATCATATCGCAATATTGTCCACATTAATGGCAATATGACTTTCAGCACCTCCCGCAGGCCCACCATGTTCTATTATCTCTTTGGCTGTAAATTACGACAGTGGTACAGGAGGTAGAGAAGTCGTTTAGTAATCAGAAGGATGCTACTTCAATTACCTGTCGAAGTGTCCTTGGGCAAGACACTCAACCCCTAATTGGTTGCTCCTGATGTGCAGTGTGCCATCAGTGTAAGTGTATAAAATTTGTCGCTTTGGATAAAAGCGTCTGCTAAATTAATAAATGTAAATTAACATCATTATTCTGTTCATGCGCGTTCACTTCCCTGTATAGCGGCGTCCAGCTTCTCCGATTGGCTGGATTGACTACTGCAGCTTCTTCGATTGGCTGGATTGACTACTGACCTGGTGGGCTCGGCAGATGAGATCCATGTCGTGCTTGTGCAGGAACTTGGCGACCACGTCTGCGCCGAAGGTGAAGGAGACGCCGCGGTCGTTCTCGCCCCAGCCCGTCACGTCCTTGTCGGGGTCGGCCCACAGCAGGTCACACAGGAGCCCCTGGTCGGGCACGTCTGTGGGGCGCATCACGCGCCGAATCTGCTCCATGGACTGCAGGTCTGGAGACAAGCCTGAGGAGCACAGACGGAGGTCAAGACGGAGAACACATGCCCATAAACAAGTGGACACACACACACACGACAAGCCTGAGGAGGACAGACGGAGGTCAAGACGGAGAACACATGCCCATAAACAAGTGGACACACACACACACGACAAGCCTGAGGAGGACAGAGGAGATGGAGTTAAGAAACACAGATATGTACACATACCAGAGGTACACACAGATACACACACACACAGAAATGTATCAAACACACAGGTGTCCCCAAGGTTACTACTAACCCTAAAAATCTCTGTACCATTTTCAATTTTCCAAACATTAATATGCCTGCCAGCCACTAACTGTCACAAAAGGCTTCTTATACGGACTCAACTCCATAAGAAAAGACAGCAAACATCCTCAAACTGAAACGCCAGACATTATTACACATGTGTGTGTGTGTGTGTGTGTGTGGAGGGGTGAAGGTAAGTGGACACGTGTCTCCAAAGCTCCCACACGCTGATGAGGAACACACTCTAAGACGGGGAGCTTTGGAGTTAACACCACAAGGCCACTTAAACTACTAATGCTGTGTTATTGTGAGGTCATATTGCCCAGGAAACACAACAAACAGGGACTTCTTAAGCATTACATAACCTTCGTTACACACACAGCAACAGACCCAAATAGATAAGAGCGTTGAGGAGTCGTGGGAACATGCATGTTTGCACAGCAGAGACAGCTCACACTAGCACATACAGGCCTTAAATCACACGCACACTGAGTAACAGCCTGGAATGAGGTCATCATAATACACCCCCCACCCCCCCTTTCAACACACACACAGAGGGAAATGGGAAACAGGTTCAACAAACACTGAACAGAACAGGGGGCCAGTGCAGAAAGCTTCAGAACCACGGCCCTCAAACTATAAACTAATTAAGCTGGAGTATGACTACTCAACAACAACTGTACATCTAGTTTCAGGCTATGCCTTTAATTATTCATTCAAACTACTTTGCAACTGTATAACCCCAGAATTCAAGGACTGTTTATCTCCAAATGAACAGGCGTGGAGTTCACACCCTTGGCACTTAGCAACAGTCGCCACATACCTCCATGGCAACAGAAGATCTTTTCATCCACAATGGCAGCGACAGGTAGGCAGTTGAAGCAGTCTGTGAACGTCTTCCACAGCTTGATGTTATACCGCCTCTTGCCTGGAGAGGGCAACAAAGAGCTCAAAAAACAGGCACAGCCAAATCCTTGAATAAATGGATTCAGTAAATGGCAGTATATCCCAAATTCTAAGCATAGACTAATTACTTGATTGCTTATTTCTTAATGCAACACAATGGGTGATACTATTGCAGGTGATACCGTTGGTAACAAAACTGAACCTGTGCTTCAACCAACAAACTGCTCCTCTGCCAACTTTAAACACTGGCGACAACATTCTGCATGCAGGTGATTGGATGCCAATCACTGATCCAAGTCATGCAATGGAGAGGTACAATAAGGTGCTCTTTGTTTCACCAAACACACTATTATAGTTATTCCAGATGCACCTGCCATTAAGCCATATAAATAAAATACAAGCCTCCAAAGCTGCAGTCATGAGGGTGAACATGTATTTACAGGAGATGAGGTGCTTGGACAGAGAAGGTTAGGGAGAATCTCCTGACTTACATTCATCATAAAAGCCATATATCCGGTTGATGGAGGCACACTCGTGATTGCCTCGCAGCAGAAAGAAATTCTCTGGGTACTTGACCTTGTAGGCCAAAAGCAGACAGATGGTCTCCAGGGACTGCTTGCCTCTGTCCACATAGTCACCCAGGAACAGGTAGTTGCTCTCCGGGGGGAATCCACCGTACTCAAACAACCTCAACAGGTCGTGGTACTGACCATGGACATCACCTGGATTAGGTACAAAAATAAATTATTATTATTTATTGTTTTAAACTCAGGTTAAATGCATTACAGTTACAAATGCAAGAATCTTGACCAAGGATCAACATTTCGCTTGAATATTTCACAGCTCCTTCGTCATGCTCAACATCCCGTTCCAATACGACGCCCCTCTGCAGGCCCAAACAAAAACATTCTAAACACCACTTCATGTAGGCTACAGTCCGGAAAAGAAACACGCAAAATGGAGCTTTGATAATAATATATATATAACGATAATAATTACCACAAATCTTTAGCGGTGCCTCGAGTTCCAGTAGAATAGGTTGACTGAGGAAGATCTCCCGGGATTTGAGGCACAGACCGCGGATCTCATTTTCCGTCAACTGAACGTTCTTTCCAGGCCTGGAACCCTTCACTGTAGTGGGGGAGGAAGCGAGAAAACATACAGGGTGATAAGGCGGTTGCATTCGAGGGCGGACGTGTATATCGAAGGTGGATGAGCATTTCTGTTGACCCATGGCTCGAAGTGTCGCTGGACGGTAACCAGATGAGTCCACACTCGAAATAACATAGTTCAAATATCCAGCGTTAGATTAAACCTCGCAAACTCATATACTCATGAACAAGACAGACATGTAATGTTTGCTTCAGGGTACCATTGGTCCATACCGTTAAGTTATACCTCTTCCCGCGACAGCAATTTGCCTCTCGTATCGCAGAAGTACACAGCACTTTCTCAGAAATATTAGAATTCCACTTACTGGCAACAAATATCTGCCTAACTAACAGTTCAGTTGACTCTAACATTAACGTTACTGTTACCTAACGTTAACTAGCTTGCCATTAATTTACTCTATTCAAACTTTCATGCAACCCGAAAAAATGGTGGATGTTTCATCCATCGGTGAAGGTGGGTATGCTACTATCTAGCTAACTACCCACTGATCGAAGTAGCTAGCGTAAACTTTTGCTTTGGGATGTGGCTGGCTAGCTTTACATGCAGCATATCTGGCTATTACAGGACTGGATACACGTAGCTGTTAGCTAATTAGCTACCCATATAGCAGAGGAGCTAACGCTATGTTGGTTGCTACAGCTTCTGGACTGGTGTGGCCATCTTTGCCTTTTAACGTTACTGAAATAAGAAATGCAAACACACTTCCAGCATAATATAAATTCAACCAGACTCACCTTCAAGGAGACGTTGTATAATTGAATCGATGTTTAATTTATCAGATTCGGCCATTGGGTATTGTTAAAATTAGCCTTTTTTCGAAAATGTAAGTCAACACGGCGGAGTAAACGAGAGGCTAGTCGCTAGCTAGCTAGGTAGCTAGCTAACACGGCGGGCTTAACTGCACAGCTATCACTACGGTAAATAGAAGATAACTTTGCTAACATGCAAGGATGCACGCAGAATATAGTGATCGTAAACGCAATATTTGTGCTCCAAGACGCCACTCTATAGTTTGCTTTTGCTATAAACCCCAAATTAAATGTATATTTCTAAGTTTCAACGTTTCTCTTCCCGTCCCTCCACAAACTAGCCAGAGGAAGCGGTTGTTGACCACGTAAGGAGGCGGGTAGAAGTGTTATTTCTCCACTTCATACGCTGTTGAAAGCTCCGCCCATGACTTGGTGAAACCGTTTTTTGGTTAAAGATTGGCTGTGACATGTGTCAGTCACGAACTACAAGTTACAGCGAAAAGAGAACAGTAAATAATTAAAGTCCATTCATCTTAGGTGAGCAAAACATCATTACATAATTTAATCAGTTTGTCAATATAAGTATGGTAACATATCTAGCAAAACATACATGGTACATTCTACTGATAACAAATTCAGCAACATGTAGGCCATTTCCTCGTTGTGAGAAAGCTTCATTGTAATTGTTGAAATAAAATGTGTTGCTTTCATTGCAAGTGGCCTACAGAGACATTTCAAATAAAATACAAAATCTATAAATGTTAAATACAAATCTATAAATGTGCGACGGTGACAGATTCTTTGTCACTCACGGAAGTGACCAAAAATGGAATTAGTGCGTTGCTATGACGCACTGTACTGTACATGTGGTCGCTCTCTATTCCATACTGAAGGATGGCCTCAAAGATTTTAGACACCAGAGATTTTATAAGTGAGCCTGCAAAGACTTTGGAGATACCAAAGGATTGAGTCCCACTGAGGCGGATATCTTTAAAGATACTTCATGACGATCCATTTCCTGGAACCCAAAGTGCGGGAGGGGCTAAAACAAATCCCCCTGTCTGCAGACCAGATTAAGCTATGTTTTTTCATGTCTATTGGAATATGTCAAGATTAAATCAAATATGATAACATTCTGTCCCTCTGTGGTTAAGTACGCACATATCGGACACTCTGTCACGATCCCCAAGCCCTTCTGATTTCTTACATCTTTGGATTTTCAACTGTGAAGAAAAACGAATGTATTTCAGGTGTGCACCTTGCTGTCTGCTGGTCGGTTGCTACGTACACGATTGCTTGACAACATATCAGAATTTATAAGGAGCTCTTAAGGTCCTTAAAAACATGCTGTGTGTGTGAAATTAATTAAATCCATTCAGGAAAAAAATCAAGATGGGTTATCCAGTTAGACTCAAGAGCTAGCATGGAGTAGCTCTTTTTTTACTCTCTATAAGGAGCAGAAACTAACGGTTTAGTGGCCATTTACGTTAGTACCGTGATCTTGCTTGCATAATGCATTGTAAAAACAGACACACCACACCCTACTTCCGTATAATGAAAATATATCATATAGTTTATTGATCCATACACAAGCTCTAAATATATATATTGTAATATTCCAAATCATTCGACCTTTACCAACGATGATTCAGTCAGTTCAAGCACAGGATTCAAACGTTGGGTCGCACGACACGCCCCTTTACGCAGACCGGAACTGTCCCCCTTTGCTCACATAGACATGCATTGCCATGAAGTACCGTGCTTCGCCTATCTAAACTCTTTGATGGTCTGTTTATTTCGCTTTAAAGTAACATCTTTCTTTCAAACCAATGAAATATAATACCATTTTCAAGATATACTTTCACCATACTAACATCAGACCTACCGTGTCATGAAGTTGCTTCAAAAAGACATCGAGAAAGACAATGCCGGGTAAGTGACAGGGAGCGCATTATTTGGTTGGCTAGCCTGGCTGATTACTAGCTTGTTAGCCTGTTAGCAATCCTCCTTTCATTTTCACAAGATTTAGCTAAGGCTATCATGGTGTGCGTTACTAACTTTCCCTGCTGGCGTGGAATCGCACTTTGTCCACGTTGCCTTGAGATAGGGCTGCCACCTGTTGTTATATGCACAGCTGCTAGCTAAGTAGCTGTTAGCTTCACTGGAAACCAGCATATTATTGAGCTAAATGATACCTCAGCTATAAAAGCTCAGCTGTTATATGGTGGAGAGTATCATATAACGTTAATCCACAAAGCAACGAATTCGCTCGATTTAACTGTGCAGAAAAAAAAATCACACATGTTTACTGACGGCTGTTTTGATTACAGCTAGACATTTGAAATAGTTGTTAGATCGGATTGTTGTCACTCAATACGTGTCTATATTGCGACTTTGGGTCATTGAAAAGCGCATTATAAATAAAAGTTATTATTATTATTATGTGTGATGGGAATGTCGCAGTCAGGTGACCCTGATGCCGGAAGAGTCCGAGGACATGTGGCACACCTACAACCTGGTGCAGGTGGGGGACAGCCTCCGAGCTTCCACCATCAGGTGCGTCATCTCTCTCTCTCTCTTCTCGTTTTTGTCTTACCGTGTCTATTATTTCTGTTTAGCAGCTGTTACACAATTAACACTGTGTGCTCTACTCTCTCTTACATTCAAAGTTCGACGAGCTCAACAAAAACAAAGTGAATAACCATATAACAGACATACATAACAATACACAATATAACATGCAACTTCCCTCCATTTCTGCCCGGTCCCTACTCCCTCCCACTGGTTAGTAGAGCTGAGGGTCTTCTTGACAAAGCTGAGTAGTCTGTATCCCCCACTAATGCTTTGCGTGCGTCCACCGTTATAGGAAGGTGCAGACGGAGTCCTCCACAGGCAGCGTTGGTAGTTCCCGTGTCCGCACGACCCTGACAGTGTGCGTGGAAACTATCGACTTTGATTCCCAGGCATGCCAACTCCGCGTCAAGGGAACCAACCTTGTGGAAAACCAGTATGTCAAGGTTAGAAGATAAGATATTGCAGTGAACATGTGAACAGCAGCAGCAGCAGCGAGAAGAGTCTTTGTTATGACATTTTGACCCATTGAGTTTTGTTCAAACGGTGTGATGTAATTGTAGTGTGAATGATGAGTCCATATATTGATGTTTATATTTGTGTCTTGATATTTTGGTGTGGAGTTGGCAAAGAACACTCTAATGTGTTTACCCAAACTAACAGAACTAACTTCTATAGGGGCTGTGTGTGAATGAAATGTATGTATATTCTATGTATGTATTCTATGTGTGTGGATGTTCTAACTGCAGTATCTTCTTCAAGATGGGGGCCTATCACACCATTGAACTGGAGCCGAACAGGAAATTCACTCTGGCCAAAAAAATCTGGGACAGTGTGGTTCTGGACAGAATCGGTAAAGAGTCCTTAATTCATCTGTGTCATTAATCATGTCAGTTATGTGGCAGGATGCTTTTCCATGCTCATGACTTTTTGTCAGTGCCACCATGTTTAATATTGTATTCTGTTTTGTGAAAATATAGTAAGTGCATTTATTAATATTCACAGGACATGTGGTTGTAGTGAAGCACCTTTAACTATGTAACTATATATCTCTAAAGTATCAGTGACAATATTTTCTGTAGTTTTAAACGTGTTTGTGTGTGTGTGTGTGTGTGTGTGTGTGTGTGTGTGTGTGTGTGTGTGTGTGTGTGTGTGTGTGTGTGTGTGTGTGTGTGTGTGTGTGTGTGTGTGTGTGTGTGTGTGTGTGTGTGTGTGTGTGTGTGTCAGAACAAGCATGTGACCCCACACAGAAGGCAGATGTGGCTGCCGTGGTGATGCAAGAAGGCCTGGCCAACATCGTCCTGGTTACCTCGGCGATGACCCTACTGAGGGCAAAGATCGAGGTCACCATCCCTCGCAAGCGGAGAGGCAGCTGTACCCAACATGAGAAGGTGAGGACCGCAGGACTCATGTGGACAAAAATACATCAATTATACAGTTAAATTGGTAATCAATGATATTGATTACTATCAGCCATTATTATTGTTAATGACAGCACAGTGCTGTTGATCAACATCATCTATGTTACTAGTTCATATTTATTTCAGAATGCTTCATCCTGGGATTTTATCTCATGATGGGATGTAACTCATTTTCAACAATGACGATGCTTTGTCATCTCATGTTCTTCTTTGATGTCGGCAAATGTAGAGATGCACCTCAAGATTCAATATGGTATTCATATCCTCTTAGACAAGTATGTGACTAACACCCCCTCATTGAGTTAGGGTGGCTATGTGTATGCAGAGCTAGTTGAGTTCGATCTGTAAATGTTTTATAATATTTCCTCAGGCTTTAGAACGGTTCTATGAGGCAGTCATGCAAGGGATCCTACGACATATCAGCTTTGATGGTAAGAAACTCTGACCAATATTTGTTGGGGGTTTCCTTGAGAACAACAAACATTCGCCAAACTATAATTAGGGAAACAACAAAATGCTATGGAAAAAAATGTAAGTGACACTCTTGACAACGTTTCAGTTGTTACTTTGGCAGTATAGTCTTGTTTTTTTTGGTCAGTCTAGTTTTTAAGGGAGTAGAGTTTAAAGTGAAGTGCTAGATTAGATTAGATTCGATTACATTCAACTGTATTAAATCTAATCTAATGTGAGAGTGAGACTTTACTTTAAACTCTACTCCTTTTAAAAACTAAACAAACAAACAAAAAACACCTACTGGGGGGGGGGGGCATCAGTGGTAAAGTGGGTGGGCAGTATTGAGCCGTTCACTCTCCCATGGGCTCCTTGGGTTTAAACTTTTTCAAGGGAATCCAACTTTAAGTGTTCATCATCTATTCCTTCTGCCCCGTGTCAGTGGTGAAGTGTGTGCTGATAGCCAGTCCGGGCTTCGTGAAGGACCAGTTCATCAACTACCTGTTCAGGGAGGCCGTTCGCCAGGACAATAAACTTCTGCTGGAGAACCGGCCCAAGTTCGTGACTGTCCACTCTTCCTCCGGACACAAGTACTCACTAAAAGGTCAGACGCTAATTTAGAACCTATAATATAAAAAAATTCTATGCTATTGAAATGTTCGTTGCCATGCTTATTTGTGTTGAACCCCTTCGGCATAAGAGGCCACTCAAATGCTTTGCACCATGTGATCAAGAGGGGAAAACAATAGAAACTGAAATAGGATTATGAAAATGCCACAGGACTTAAAAGTATTTTCATTCAGAGAATGTCAGGTGTCGCTTCTCATGATGACTTCTCATGACGTCACAAGTTAATAGACTTTCAGACATTATGGGAAGCTGTAACACAGTTGGTGATCTGACAGTGGAATCAAGCTGTTATTAATGTATAAATATGCATGACTGTGCATGGCGTCTGTCATAAGGTGTTGTTTATCACTGCATGGATGTATAAGTGTTATTGAACATATGATCCCATTCTCATCACACCAGTCCAGTTCAAATAATGACCTCCAGAGCTTGTTAATGACTAACGATTCTTGAGAACACACAAGTGAATTCACTCATAATGTGCCAACTTGCTTAGAAGTGAAAATATATATTACAAGTAGAGCGCATAAAACAAAATTTGTTTGTGTACTCCAAACAGAAATTCTGTCAGATCCCACATTGACAAGTCGCCTGTCTGACACAAAGGTGAGTGTTTCTGGCTTGGCTAACACTCCTGCTGCTGTCTGCCCAGGACTTGTGTTGTGTTGACTAATGCCTTCATTAGACAGAAATTAAATGTTTGTGAACTGCTGAGAGTAATTTAAAAAGCCATTGCACAGTTAACAGAGGGTCAGATTGTTAAAGCTTCTCTATAGGCAAAGGAACTGACTGTGGGTTTGTCCTGTTAAAGGTTCTCTGTAGGCAAAGGACCCGAGTGTGGTTTTCTCTTGTTAGAGGTTCTCTTTAGGCAAAGGACCCGAGTGTGGTTTTCTCTTGTTAGAGGTTCTCTTTAGGCAAAGGACCCGAGTGTGGTTTTGTCTTGTTAGAGGTTCTCTTTAGGCAAAGGACCCGAGTGTGGTTTTCTCTTGTTAGAGGTTCTCTTTAGGCAAAGGACCCGAGTGTGGTTTTGTCTTGTTAGAGGTTCTCTTTAGGCAAAGGACCCGAGTGTGGTTTTGTCTTGTTAGAGGTTCTCTTTAGGCAAAGGAGCTGAGTGTGGTTTTGACTTGTAAAAGGTTCTCTATAGGCAAAGGACCTGAGTGTGGTTTTGTCTTGTGCAGGCCGCAGGCGAGGTAAAAGCTTTGGAGGACTTCTACAAGATGCTGCAACACGAACCAGACAGAGCCTTCTACGGGTCAGGGAGTCCTTTCTATCAGTCCATCTATTCATTGATTCATCCATTCATCCCTCCATCTACAGTATCTATGCATTCATCCATGCATGCCTTTGGTCATCCATCCATCTTTGTATCTATCCATTCATTCATCCATCCATCTATGTCTCTGTCCATCCATCCATCCATCTATGTATCTATCCATTCATCTATCTATCTATGTATCTATCCATTCATTCATCCATCTATGTATCTATGCATCCATATATCCTGTCTTCTGCTTATCTGTTGCTTATTTGTGAGCATAGTTTAATTGGTTGGCCAACCCACCTGTTCATTCCTGTCCGTCCTGTCTTTACACCTATCGGACAAATGAAATCAACCCACCTGTTCATTCCCCTGTCTTTACACCTATCAAACAAAAGAAATCAACCCTCCCCATCACCCACATCTTTGCCAGCGGGGCAGTGAGCATTCACTCTGCCTGTGGGTTGAATGTGTACTGTTAAAAGGCCATTGTTGCCCTGCATTCAGTGCTGTAAGCTAAACAATGCACGTCTGACCAGCATATGCGTGTGTGCGTGCGTGCGTGTCTGTCTGTGTGTCTGTTTGTGTGTCTGTCTGTCTGTTTGTCTGTCTGTTTGTGTGGCTGCGTGTGTGTCTGTCTGTCTGTCTGTTTGTCTTTGTGCGTGTGTCTGTGTGTGTTGTTGTTGTTGTAGTAGTAGTAGATTGACTCATGTTTATTTGTGTATATGTCTTGTTACTTGTAGGCTAGGTCACGTTGAGAAGGCAAGCGAGGCCTTGGCCATTGACGTTCTGCTCATCAGTGATGAGCTTTTCAGGTACGAGTTCTGCACCCGAAACAACAATCAGCTCTGCAGTGTGTGTGTGTGTGTGTGTGTGTGTGTGTGTGTGTGTGTGTGTGTGTGTGTGTGTGTGTGTGTGAGACTGTCTGTGTTCGGGTGTCTAATTTAGTTGATTAGCTTAGCCACTTTTCTGCCTGCTTGTTTATTTTTTTCTAGTACATATGGTAACTGTGTGTGTGTGTGTGTGTGTGTGTGTGTGTGTGTGTGTGTGTGTATACCTGTGCCAGTCTGCATTTGTGTTTACATTCTGGACTTCCTGTTTCCTGCAGACACCAGGAAGTAGCGACACGGAGCAGATACGTGCGGTTGGTGGACAGCGTGCGAGACAATGGTGGGAGCGTCAGGTACGGCGAGAGAGGAACGGCACTGAGGGGGGAACAGAGAACATCCCCCTGCACAAACCTGTTCTCTAAACCCTGTTTTCTACTTCAACACCGGAAGAACCATGCAGGACAAAAAAAAAACACTCTGTAGCCTTAAAGAGAACATATCTTCTGCTGGTCCTCGACTCTAAAACCATTTTTACAACTGTACTGTGTGATGAAGTTATAGGGAACAAAACAAGTTGTTTTACCAAAAAAGAGGAAGCTGAGGAAAAGCATGATAAAAGATGTACACTAATCGCACATGTTGTCTTCTCTGCAGGGTGTTTTCCAGCCTTCACGTCTCTGGAGACCGTAAGTGAATTCAGGCGTTTTATACAACACTAAAGATGAACGTGTCCTTGATGTAAAAGCAAATATTTCACCTCTGTTCATGATTAAGAGTCAGTCTTGAATGGAGTAAAATCCTGAACAAACTGTGGCTCTCGAAGACCTGGGCCTGCAGGCTTGGAGGGATAGACCATAGAGATGGCATACATAGAACAGCAATGATGGCTTCACCATAGAGATGGCATACATAGAACAGCAATGATGGCTTCACCATAGAGATGGAATACATAGAACAGCAGCGATGGCTTGACCATAGAGATGGAATACATAGAATAGCAACAATGGCTTGACCATAGAGATGGAATACATAGAATAGCAACAATGGCTTGACAATAGAGATGGAATACAATGTATGCAATTTTTTATCTGTGTGTGTCTGTCCCTCTCCCTCTCTTATTCTGCTCTTTCTCCATATCCTTTCCTCTCTGTCCATTTCTCTCTCCTTGTTTCTTCTCTCTCTCAGAACTGAATCAATTGAGTGGGGTGGCGGCCATCTTGCGGTTCCCCATCGCAGACATGTCAGAAGGTGAGGAAGAGGATAGCAGCTCTGATGAAGAGTGAGGTCTCCAAGCCCCAGGCATGGCAAATAGGACAGACAAAACCGGACAAACGAAAAGAAAAACAAGGAAGAATGGACTCACGCGCTCTCTCACACTCACACTTACAAACTCACTCTCACTCTAACTCACTCAAACACACACACACACACATGTACACACATTTGTGTACATTTACCTCATACACACATACATACATACATACATACATACGTATGCATCGTACGTACATACGTACATACATCGTACGTACATACGTACATACATCGTACGTACGTTACATACATTCATTCATTAATTCATTCTCTATTTAACACACACTGGTGATACTTTGGGTGCTTGTTTGGGGAAACACTGGTGCAGAATGGTACTGGGGAAATACGCCGTGGACACACTCGCAGGCGTGACACACTCACACTCGCAGGCGTGATACACTCGCCAGCGTGACACAGCACAGCTCAAAGGGTTATCAAAGGACATCAAACACAGAAAACTGTCGGACGCCTCAGGAGAAACATGATTAGCTTCTTGTGTTAACTTAAAGTGCAGTTCTGCACACACAGGAACATGATTAGCTTCTTTTGTTAGCTTAACGTGCAGCTCTGCACTCACAGGTCATGAACGGAACGGAAGTGCAGCCTCTGGTGTCAGCTGACCCGCACGGCGCCAGCAGGGATGAAGCAGGTCAAGCACTGCACTGGCCAGTTTTTCATCCCCTCTGTTTAAGTGCCAAATTGAAAGAGGAAAGATAAGAAAACCCAAATAAAATAGATACCACTTCCAACCGCCGTGGCAGATGACATTAATGTAATTAACACCCAGAAATGTCGCTGAAACATGTAGTGTACATTTCATTCTGAATGTATATATGAAAATATCCTGCATTAAACAATATAGCATTTTGAGCATTGAGCATACCTGCATCTTGTCGTTCTTTGTAAGTGTTATAACTGGATCGTTATCATTCTCACACATAACAACATGCAGGATAACATTCCCAGCTGCATCTCGACAGGACTAATAAATGTATAACAACTGGAATCTGCAACACCCTGCATCAATCACTTCAGTGTTAAGTTATTCAGCTACAAATGTCACTGAAAGGATGCTGGGAATTGTAGTTTCTTGTTTGGTGGAATGATAAACATGAGATACAGGTTGGTTAAAACATATCTTTGTTTATTGCACCAGTATTGAATAGAGAATACATGACTTGATAGAACCTACTGCATGTATACTGAGCCAAGAGTATGCCACTTGGAAACATGTTTGATGGTGGAGGCAAGATTTCAGAAATATATCTTCAAAATCTGAAACAGTTTAAAATGGCAGATTTAGGGTTCCCTTCATGCAGTTCTCTGGATGCCTATAGAGTCTTACCTTGGGCCTCTCAGGCAACCCCCACCACCACGTGAATAGATCACACAAATGGGTAAAAGTAACCTTCAGCTTCAGACAAAAACAGTCAGTGTCAAGCAGACCATCTTTCTTAAAATTCAAGTATAAGCAGTTAAAATATGCCACTTGACAGTAGCGCTTTACTGCCACTGGGGCATCATTGTCAAAACTGCATAGCATTCACATTATTTGGTTGGAAACCTCATAGGCTTTTCTGGCCTTGTTTCCAGGTAGTGCAAGCTCATGTCAAAGGTCATAGTTCACCACCTCACAGACTATCATACCACTCAAACAAAGAAGACACCCGGCAAAATAGTTCATCTCTAAGTAGGGCTGGGCGATGTGACCTAAAATAAACATCACGCTAATTTCCATAAATCCATGATAATCTCTGTTGTATTGTAACTTTGAAAAAGCTACTATTATAAGTGCCTTTGAGACAATAAGCATCTGGCAAATCTCAAGATAAAACACAAGTTTTCTCAACGGTCTATTCCATTCCCACACAACAAAGCTTACTTACTCTCTGTCAGGTTTACAGCTACTGAGCACATTCTTTATCCGTCCTGTAAAATACTTTCATGTTGTCATTGCTCAATATCAGAACCAGTAAAATATTCTCAGAGGGTTTGGAGTATACAAGCCACTGGTATACCTCCTAATGATCTCCTGTCTTTTTTGAAGTAAATATTTATCCTCTGTTCATGATTAAGAGTCAGTCTTCAATGGAGTCAAATCCTGTACAAACAGTGGCTCTCCAAGACCTGGGCCTGCAGGCTTGGATGGCTTGCCCATAGAGATGGAATACAAAGAAGAGCAACGATGGCTTGACCATAGAGATGGCATACATAGAACAGCAACGATGGCTTGACCATAGAGATAGAAAACATAGAACAGGAAAATGCACCAGCGCTCTGTTCCGTTGTCCATACCCTCCGTACCTACCATCCTTAGTTTGAGTATGTAGGGTGTTCCGTTTTCCGATTTCCCATTTCCGCGTCGAAAAGAAGTATACCCAAAGGACCCGTATCTGTACTCATAACGGTCAAAACGCTGAGTGTGGAACCAGGGTACACTTTCCACACTCAACGGCCGCCATCTTGTCAACGTAGCGGAAGAGGCGGACCCAGGCAGAGCCGCTCAGCTCGAAAAAGACAAACGCGGGGCTTGTCGCGATCGTAATTTCCGGTAAGTGCACCACGGAGTATTAGATTTGGAACAGCACTCACCTGCTGAGAATCTGCGTACCTAGTGAGTGTGTACTGTGTACTGCGTATAAGTATAGGTACGGTAGGTACGGTAGGTAGGGAAAATGGAACATAGCGCAGGTGTTTGTCTTCCACTTTGCTGTTGATATCATTCAACCCTGTTAAGGGCATGTGAATGCATATTAAACCCGTTATTAACAAAATAATTATATTACACCCGTTATTAACAAAATAATTATATTACACCCGTTATTAACAAAATATTATTTTACACCCGTTATTAACAAAATAATTATTTTACACCCGTTATTAACAAAATAATACCCATTGTTGACCAATTAAACAATTAACTAACTTATTCAAGCCAGCCTTCTTGTCTTTTGACGACTTTCTCTTTCTTCGACACGAGACCTCATTCCTGGAACCTTGTATTCATTGTCATTATTGTAAGACTTATAAGAATGAATGTATGTAGAGTAGGAATCTACGGATTCTATTTCTGCGCTGGCTGGTTCCCTGGGGTTCTTGGTTCCCTGAGGTGGTTTCTGGTTAACTCTGGTGGTTCCTGGTTAACTCTGGTGGTTCCTGGTTAACTCTGGTGGTTCCTGGTTAACTCTGGTGGTTCCTGATTCACTCCGGTGGGCACTGGAAGCTGCGTAGCCACACCAGGTCCTCGATCATGCCCCAGTGGAGGTAGACGATGGACAGAGCCACCAGCATGTGCATGATCTGGTGGCTGTTGAGCCAGTAGTCAAAGCTGCCCGGGCTCATCCGCTCCGGCATCCGCATCACGTTCACCAGCCCGCCCAGCACCGCCAGCGAATCCATCACGGCGTAGAAGTACATGGAGGTGGGACTTCCTGTCCCGGGGCCGTTCCAGCGCAGGAAGTAGAGAAAGATGCGGAAGACGGCCTGCCAGAAGAAGGCCTGGAGGCGGCGCAGGTTGCTACGCGCTGTGACGGCCGAGTAGACGCCGTAGAGCGAGAGCGAGGAGTACGCCAGCAGGGCGATGCGGCGGGCATCGGGGTAGCACAGCAGTGTTATGTGGATGATTGGCAGACATCCTGAGGGGGGGGGGGGGGGTGACAAGGAGAGAGAGGGGGATGTAAAAAAGGAGGGGGAGAATGGCAGTAAAAAAAACACTTTAATTGAAAGTGAAAGGCAGAGAAAAGGGAGACAGGACATGGGGCAAAAGGGGAAAAGAGGCAGACTGAGAGGGGTCTCCCCCAACACACACACACACACACACACACATACTCTAACACCCACACACACCCCTCACACACACATGCACTCTCTTACACCCACACACACCCCAAACACACACACACACCCCCAACATGGACACACACTCTCTTACACCCACACACACCCCCAACACACACACACACACACACTCTCTAACACCCACACACACACAGTCTCTAACACCCACACACACCCCCAACACACACTGTAACGACCCTGTGGGTCTTCATCTGTATATTGGCCCGTGTTTCGGTTGTGCTTTGTGTGTCTTACATGCAGGTTGGCGCGCAGCTGATTGGGACTCTGATCCTATTGGACGTATAGGAGTCCCGGTCCTTTAAAAGCAGCTCGATGACATCACACTTGGCCTTGCCTTGGGAATTGCTCATTCTTGTGGTCTGCCACGCCACTTACACCTTGTTGCCGCTAACCCCAGCCTCGGGCCTTGCCCGCGCCACTACCATCGGGTGTGCTACTCACCGGAGTGAGAGACCGGGAGAGAGTGCCAGGCTGTGGAGGCCCGTTCTCGAGGCCTTGTGTTTTGTTTTGCATGCTGAGTTTATTTTGATCCTTCATTTATTTATTTTATCACTTGTAAATAAATTCACGGTTAACTGGGATTCCGTTGTCTGCCCGTTTTTGCACAACTTTTTTTGTCATGTCCTAAAGCCCTAGACCGGGATGTGACAACACACACACACACTATCTAACACCCCCAACACACACACACACTCTCAAACATCCACACACACACCCTCTAACACCCACACACACCCCCAACACATACACACACACACACACTTCTCACCCAGGGTGTTGACGAGGCACACTCCGAACATGTCGAGCGAGAGCAGGGTGTCGTAGATGACCTCGCCCCCGTGGTGGTTCATGAAGAGGTGGTAGAGCACGGAGCCCACGGTGGGGGACAGGCAGGCCAGGTAGTGCAGCACACAGATCCAGCCGGCGTCGCTCTGGGTCCACGGGATGTTCAGAGGCAGCAGCAGCAGGAAACAGAAGAAAGGGATGGCTGGAGGAGGGGATGAAGAGGAAGAGAAAGGGGATGAGAGGAGAGGAGAAGAGGAAGAAGATGTGGATGAGAGGAGAGGAAAGAGGAAGAAGATGTGAATGAGAGGAGAGGAGGAGAGGAAGAAGATGTGGATGAGGGGAGAGGAGAGGTGAAGAGGAAGATGATGTGGATGAGAGGAGAGGAGAAGAAGGGGATGAGAGAGAGAAGGGGAGAAGATGAAGGGGATGAGAGGAGGGGAGGAGAGGAAGAAGATACGGATGAGGGGAGAGGAGAAGAGAAATTAGGGGAAATATAGGACAGGAGAGAGAAGAGAAGGATGAAAAGAAAACAAGAGGAGATGAGAAGAAAACAGAGAGAAATTATATGACATGAGAGATAAGAGAGGGATGAAAGGGAAAAAAGAGGAGATGAGAGGGAAAGAAAGAGGATAGCGGTAACAAAACCAGGGAAAGGGCAGGATGGCAGAGACAAGAGGAAATGCGGAGAGGGGAGAAACAGGAAGGAAGAATGGGCATTAAAGGGAGGAGAAGAAACAGATACTTACTTGTTGCTTTGAATCTGTCAGTTAGTGGGTCAGTTAGTGGGTCAATTGTATTGCATCATTAAAGATGGCATTATCTTCAGGCACTTTACAAGAACCAAGTTCATTTAAAGTTCATTTTTAACAAAACTGTTGCAGTGTCACACTGTCTTCTGTTGTTTGAGGTATAAGATGCTGGAATAGATGGCTGTGCTGCTCATCCTCTGTCAGGTGTCAAGTGTCTCATTATGTATGGTCACTCAATTCATGTTTCTTTGTGAATAATGCGGAGAGTGATCTTACAGAAGAAGACACGCTGACTGCTGCACTCTGTGATGCTACACGACTGCCTTATACCTCAGAGCCCAATAAAAAACATCACATTTTATTTAATGTAGATTTTATGTGGATGTCGTCACTGCGGGCGTCTTACAGTGTCGTCTCTGAGGTGGGCGGAGGTAGGGCTTGCCTTAATCACACTGTGCCGTTGTTATGCTTTGTAAGAGTGTTAAAGTGCTATAAACGGCGTTAACGGTCTTAGCTGGGTAAGCACGGTTGAGGAGTCTCACACTATCAGTTCAAGCCAAGGGCGGAAGTATCATTGTATCAATTTGTATTACCGAGGAAAGGTTTGTAGGTCTACTATCCAAGACTACAGAATAAAAAACAACGGTCTATAGATACAGTGAGGTAAAATGGTTTAAGAATGTTAGGCTTATGTCCATGATCTAAGACTGCCAGAGGTGAAAATGTTACAATGCCAATATTGCAAGCCCTTTAAGATGAATTATCCTGATCAATGATCTTAGAAATTGCTGACAGGTCTGTAATTGCTAAGCAATTACGGGTCTATTTAAAGACATCACCCCAGGACGCCGCTTCCCTGACCCGATTATGTTAATCTCTCAAACACCCTGTAGGGCCATTAGTGGAGAGTGAAAAGTGCACATGTAGTAGGTTACCCTAAACTGTCGTTAGTGAGAGTTGACCCTTACCATGGCCGGGTCAAGGAGGTTTTACGGAATCGGTACATTTACAAGATTTCTCTATTCTCTTTTAGGTAGGTGGGAAAAGGACCCGTCGCAGAAGAAATGATTTGACGGGCTAATCTGGAAGTATTTAGCGCAGGCATCTCCTATGCTACACAAAACTATTTCTAGATTTTCAACTATACCCGGAGTAAAACACCAGAGACCTACAGAATATGCTTGACATTGTCTCTAGTGTGCACAAAGTTATCTAGGTTATTAGTAGGCTAATTATCATGGAGTTTGCAACTATAGGCTACATTCTGCAAAGGAGTGGATGGCTTACCATGCGTATATATGTTCCCAAGCTCATTGTGCAGATAGAACAGACTGTGCAGGCATTCTTTCACAGTGGAGATGGGACGATAACCGGTCAGAACAAAGTCATTAAACTGCAAGTGAGGAGGCGAACTCTTGAAGTCGATCAGTTTGGGTTTTTTAATGAAAGCCATGGTAAGTTCAATGCTGCGCTCGCCTCCCCCGCTCCTTCTGAAGATGTTAGTCAACTTTCCATAAACATGTTCTCCAGTTTAGCCGGTTAACAATAATTATTCTAAAAGACTAACAATAGTCTAATTCTAAACCGGTCAGCTAAAACATTCTCTGCTCCTTTTGTGAGGGGCCCGTGCCACCGATCGCCCATCATCCCCCGGGATCCGCCTGACACCTGAGCAGCTTGCGGGACTCCGTTAGGTGCACCTGTGTCCAATCACTGCGCGCGATTTACATCTCAGCAGGCGGCCAATAGCCTACAAGCATCCTGTCCGATTACTGTCACAGCCTCGAGCCAAGGCGAAATGGCATTACATGCAGAGGCGCATAGGTAAAAGTTCTGAAGTAAACCTACATTTAACGAATTGACAAACTCAAATATTTAAACTGTTGAAATTGATAGTGACGTAAAAACATCAAATATTAAAACCATTAAAGAAGAGAGGACGCAATCAGTGCGCCATTTTGTCACGAGAGAAATAAACTTTGATCAACAAATGTTTAAGGTTTAAAGTTTTTTATTAAATCAAAAGTGTCTAAAAATCGGACAGGTGCTTGCCACAGGAAGTAAAACACAGCTTTCTCACGCAAATACATGTTTCTGTCTGGACTATACAGTGCCTTGCGGTGCGCAATGTCCAAACATCCGCTTTCCAGAAAATTCAATAG
>NC_137922.1:54360368-54385368 GCF_963457725.1 Sprattus sprattus | reverse complement strand
CACATTTTTTTATGACCGTTGATTTCACTGATATAGGACTGCATGTGTTTAATGCACCAACAGTCAAGGTGTGCATTATGATTCAGGGGCATATTTAGCCAATATAAGTACTTTAGGCGCTAGTAGTATCAGTGTCAGTTTGGTCAACAACTGACTATCAGATCAATGAAGGTCTACATTTCAATAATATTTCAAAATTGTGTATTGTGTTTTTCCATATTAACATTAAACATAGTGTCCAGCATATTCCCTAGCAAAGTTTCAGCTACAGCACTCATACACTCGTTTGCTCGTTGTTGGGCAACGAATTAATTAGTCAGGATGATGGTAGATAGGTCATACTGGGCTTTAAGATCATGTATTTTCTGTGCTCGCAGTTCGGATTTGAAAGGGTTATTTTTGATAAAATTCTTTGTGCTTCATATCGTAGTGGCGTTTCACGTTGCTGCTTCTGACAAATGCCACCGTCTCGGAGCATATCAGGCACACAGGCTTACAGCTGCGCACAGGCAGAATGAACATGTACACGTCTGTTCACTCCTCTTTGAAAGCTCGGTTCTCGCTGTCTACCTTTCTCTTCTTAAAGCATGCCATCTTTCTCTTTAACCGCGAACTGCAATGAATCCTGCTTTGCTTTCCCTTTCAACTCACACGCACTTTTCAGTCAATTTGTCAGCAGCTCGTGCGTGCACCAGTCCCACAGCTCGCAGCTTAAACAGCGAGCCCGTGCTGGGCTATCATTTGATTGGCTACTGGCATTATAAAGTTTAAACAAAAACATAGCCTAAAGTTATAGTTAATTTAATGTATTTAACGGGTTTATAAAAGTCACCCAAACATCAGTTGATAAAACTGCTTGATCCAAATTATATAAAAAATGATTACTATAGTTTTTTTTTTTTTTTTTTTTGCAATTGTGTCTCGGTCCGGAGACCACGTCAGTTGGGTCCGGACCCGGACCGCGGTCCGCCTATTGCCGACCCCCGCCCTAGAGCAAGGGCAAGGTGACGGTGGCAAAGAAGGCCTCCCTGTTAACGGGACGAAACCTTTGCCAGAGCACCGTCATCGCGTGTTGTCACTCACCATATTGGCCTTCAGGATAGCCATAGGGTCCAGGAGCTTCGTAAGGCAGTCCCCCTGAGGGCATTAGATGACATACATACCTCATGAAGTCTCATTCATAAAATACTCACATCCATACACTACAGGTTCATTCCTCATGAAGTCTCATTCATAAAATACTCACATCCATACACTACTGGTCCATTCCTCATGAATTCTCATTCATAAAATACTCACAACACAACAATACAGTATACAAGTCCATCCAAAGACTAAAATTAAATACTAAAACCATCACTACAAGTGTTTTCACTCCTTTCCCATACACAGATTATTGCTCTCACTCTCTCTCTCTCTCTTTCTCTCATCTCTCTCTCTCTCTGTCTTCCTCTCTTGCTCTCTTTTCCTCTCTCTCTTTCCCTCTTTCTATCTCTCTATCTCTTCCTTGTTCGCTCTCTCTCTCTCTTTCCTCTTTCTCTCTCTCTCCCTGTCATCCCCTTAGGATGTCCTGTTTATGACTCCTGCAATAGGCAGGAGATATTTGTGTTTAGGAGATGATTGTGACTGGAGTTGGCCATATTCCATATTCATATTCAGTGTTAATATTCCACATTCCACATTCCACATTCCACATTCCATATTCCACATTCCATATTCACCATATTTTCCCGCTGATTTGGGGTCCATTGGCTGACCCCCGTAAGGCATACCTCCCAGCCCTGCAGAAACCGAGGAGGACAGGAAGAGAGAGAGAGAGAGAGAGAGAGAAAGAGAGAGAAAATAAAGTTTTCGATTTCCACATTAATAGCAATGTTTGATAACTCTACTTATTACACGGCTCTTCTTAATGCTGTAGAATGCTCCATTCACTTGAATGGGGCTTCCAACGTTCTGTGGTCAACTATTTTCCGATAACTGACCGTTGCTATGCACTTAATGACCGCTGTCAAGGAAAGTGGCCTTTTTGCCTCTGATTCACATCTTTCGTAGCACTCCGCAAGTAGTACGGTAACTTATCAAGGGAGTTTCAGCGGACGGTTGAGCAGCTGTGTTCTAAAGAATTTTCAACTGTCTTTGAAGTTCAACGTCTTTGGCGAACTATTTCTCTGCTTTTTAACACTACGTATAGTAACAAAAACAAATACATTGTAAAAAGACACACTGTGTTAAGTCATTTTTTTAGTTTTAGCCGTATAATAAGCGGGATAATGTATAGAACGCCGGTCATTGTCGGGAAAATAAGCCCCTTCACGGTGAATCAACACCCCTCCGCTTCGCGTCGGGGTGCTGTTCGCCCTGTCGGGGCTTATTTTCCCGACAATGACCTGCGTTCTATACATTATCCCTTACTTTACTCTCATAGATGGATAGGTGGATGAATAGATGGAAGGATAAATAAATAGACCCACGGATGGAGTGATATATAAAGGATGATGGATAATGGATAATTACCGTATTTGGCAGCGGATTTGTCCTCCCCACCCAGGCCCATGGGTTGACCTCCATAGGGCAGCCCTCCGAGCCCTGAGGAGACATATATCACAACGTGAGACATACTCATCTCATCACCACGGAGACACACTCATCTCATCACAACGTGAGACATACTCATCTCATCACAACGTGAGACATACTCATCTCATCACAGCATTAGACATACTCATCGCATCACAGCATGATACATACTCATCTCATCATAACATGAGACATAGATACTCCTGCTATAAGGGACTGTGCTTGTTTTATATGTAATAGATTTGTTCTTGAACTCACCATACTTGGCTCCAGATTTGTCATTTGATCCTAAGGGCTGAGATCCGTATGGGTGACCATTTCCTGTAGCACAGGAAGTGATGTTAGAATTTGGAAAATAAGGAAATGGTCAAAAAGATGGAAACTACATAGGTACATGTTCTACTAACAATAACTAAGCTTACAGGAAGGATTTCGGTAATGCAATTGTATTTTGTGAGTATATAATCTCACCAGAGAGAGTTTCTCAGAGAGACTCACCGTATTTGCCAGCTGATTTAGCCCCATATGGCTGTTCACCGTAGGGCATCTTAGGTCCTGAGAGATAGAGAAAGTGAATTAAACGCCGAAGTAAACACATACACACACACACAGCCACACACACACACACACACACCTTTGACATGAAATAAAGCACCTGATCCGTTAAGCCAGCTTGGCACAGCAGAAACAAATGAGCAAACTTGCCTGCTGACAGGGTGTGTGTGTGTGTGTGTGTGCAGGGTGCACGAGTGTTCATTTCATAAAGCCGACTTTAGTGGTCCTCCAACAGGACTTTAGGATTTTACTTTTTAATGAAAGATGAGGAAAATCTCAAACAAAACCCTGTAAACAGTTATTGTGTGTGTTTGTGTGTGTGTGTGGGGGGGGGGGGGGGTGTATTACTGAAAAGATGTGTGTGTGTGTGATTACAGCCAATGTGTGTGTGGAATAATTGACTAGCCAATAATAGTATTTGACACATGTAACACGTAAACACACACAAACAGACAGACATAAACGCATGTTCACACACACACACACACACACACACACACACACACACACACAGACACACACACACAGACACACACACACACACACACACACACACACACACACACACACACACACAGACACAGACACACACACACACACACACACACACACACACACACACACACACACACACACACACACACAGTCATAGCCTACCATATTTCCCTGAGGGGTCTGGACCCTGTCCCATGGGTGAGCCCCCAAAAGACAAGCCCCCAATACCTGAGGGAGAGCAGGGAGAGAGCATGTGAGCAAGCAACAGAAAGAGATGGAGGGAGAGAGAGAGAGAGATGGAGAGAGAGAAAGAAAAGAAAGAAAAAAGAGTGACACGGAGAAAGAAAGAGAGGAAGAAGACAGAGAGAGAAAGAGAGAGAGAGAGAAGAGAGAAAGATGTTGATGTGCAGTGAGCTGTGAGCTGGTAAAGCTGCTGCTGCTGCTGTTAAGTCTGAAGCTCAAAGCTGCCCTCAGAGCCTCTCTGGCTCCCTTCCACTCACTGCTCTTTTAAACGCATACACTCCCAGAGAACAGCAGCTCTTTTAAACGCATACACTCCCAGAGAACAGCAGCTCTTTTAAACGCATACACTCCCAGACAACAGCAGCTCTTTTAAACGCATACACTCCCAGAGAACAGCAGCTCTTTTAAACGCATACACTCCCAGAGAACAGCAGCTCTTTTAAACGCATACACTCCCAGACAACAGACGGCATTTAGGAGCAATGCCGAAGGAGTCTGTATGGAGTTCTTCCCAGTTGAGTTTAGAACCTCTCTGAGATCAGGAACACTGGCAAAACTCGAAGAAATGTTCCTTCAGAACTAAAAGCTCCTGTACTATTTGTGATTCACACAGGTTTTAAAACATGTCCACAAAAACCCCTTCCGAAGACCCCTGAGCAGCACAGGGTTCAGAGGTCACCCCTCCATCTGAGCAGCACAGGGTTCAAAGGTCACCACTTCATCTGAGCAGCCCAGGGTTCAGAGGTCACCACTTCAGGTATCCCCTGTAGGGCCAAGCCAAAGGGCCTCTTTCTGTTCTCAGTGAGTGTATGCTCCTGTCAATTTACCTTCCATGCCAGGTGTGTAATGCTCACCATACTTCATCTGTGACTTCCCCTCAGAGCCGTACCCCATTGGCTGGCCCTCATAAGGATATCCACCTATCAGAGAGCACGAGTCAAGAGTAAGAGTCACGAAAATGCTTGGCACAACAGAAGAAAGCCAAGAATTTAGTTTTTTTTTTAAAGATTTTAGACTTTTCAAAAAGATTGTTCACAGTGTAAAGCACTCTACAGTTCACTTCTCCCTTAAGCGTCTTCGTGTTTATTGCATTTGATGCGTTATGGTGGATAACACACACCGTAAGCTCCACCAGACTTCCCGTCAGGCCCAAGGCCAGCAGTCTGAGGCTCCATGGGGATCTGACCGTTTCCTGTTACACACACAAAACACAAACACACACACACACACACACACACACACACAACACATCATTGCAAAGAATATTTTACATAAGCTGTAATGTCATTATATCGATGCAAATAATATTCAGTCACACAGGCATATCAATGCAAATGCATAAAAGTGTGTAAAAAGCAGAAAAGTTGTAATATGTTCTGTTTATTTAATAAATGTGAAGTTAACCACTACAGTTATCTTTATCAGAATCAGAATCATGTTTATTGGCCATGTACGTTTACACATACAAGGAATTTGTTCTGGGTTTAGTTGCTCTCAATGTTCTTAAACTGAAAATATGCAATATAACACAACAATTGAGGATAAAATAAAATCAAATGTATTTAGCGTTTAACACACCGTCAAGACCAGCAGGGACGATTGGTGCGCCGTTGTAAGGGAGCATTCCCGCTCCTGCAGGCCAAAGCAGACCAGAGAAAAGAAAGCAGATAGGAGTTAATGGTCAACTTCTGATGTCTTCCATGATACATACAGTTGAGACACATCTATATGTTAATGCTGTAGCTCTCCATTCAGCCCTACAGTCTTGTGTCACATATATTTTAGATACTTATACACTGGAGCATTGGAGCATTATATTCTCTTTTTGTCTCTTTAGAGAATATAACGCTAAGATATCCCAAATATACATGGCCACCATGAGAAACCAGTCCTGCCCCCTCTCTTCTCATTTTAATTGGAAAACCTCCAAGGGGTGAACCCAGGTGAATTGTCGTGTGATATACTCCATAGGCACACAGGTAGGTAAGTCACACGATATTCTCCATAGGCACACAGGGTAGTTAAGTCAGACCAGTGTTAATTGCCATGGCGATAAGGGCGAGACCCACCATATTTGCCAGCTGCAGGGTCCACTGCCGGACCAGCATCCGCTCCAGCTAGACCTCCTGTTCCTGCTTCAGCTACAACAACACAAAGGGGATTTTGCTATTGCTTTACAGGTTGGCTACATGTTAAGTGATTGAAAAGTTGAAATGGAAAATTCAAACACCCGATTTGCCCTCTCCTCCAAGACATTCAGCAATTGGTGCTTGTTAAAATACAGTTCTATTTACAAGTTTTATTTAGAACTTTATTTAGAATTTACAAGTTTTATTTAGAAGAATCTATTATAAAATAATAGATCTGAACATGAAAAGTTCATCTACAAAATTATAATACAAACAAGATGAATGGGATGGATTATATCTTGAGTTATCTCAAAATTAAACTACTGTACATGATAATATGCAAACTAGCGCCCCTTAGTGGTTATAATGTGCAAGTTAGTGCCCTCAAATGGTTATAATTACGAGGGCTTCTTGTGTTTTAAACCTCATATGACAAACTGAAAAAGGTTCTTGTTTGTACTCTCGTTTGTTTGTTTGGCACTAAAGGAGTTCTCCACTTACCTGGGGCATAACCAGGGGGTACAGCAGGGGCGTATCCATTTCCATAGCCTGGCAGAGGGCAACAGAGACGTTGGAGAGGATTAAGATGGTTGGTTACATTTACATTTAGTCATTTAGCAGACGCTTTTGTCCAAAAAGACGTACAAGGGAGAGAACAGTCAAACTACGAGCAATAGAACCTGGTGTAACAATAAATACTACCTTACATTAGACATATTAAAAAAAGAAGTGCGGAAATGTTGCAACTAGACGAGTTGTAAAACAATCGAGTTGGTTAAAAACGCACATCTGTAACATGCTGGGCTGGGCTGGATTGATTCTTACCTGGCTGTCCTTTGGTGGCCATTGGCAACGCAGCTGGAGCTGAGAATAACCGATAAACAGGAAAGGGATATAACCAACCAATCACAGAAAGGCCATACACTCATCTCATAAACAGGAAAGGGATATAACCAACCAATCAGAGACAGGACATACACTCAACTCATAAACAGGAAAGATATATAAACAAAGCAATCACAGACAGGCCATACACTCATCTCATAAACAGGAAAGGGATATAACCAACCAATCAGAGACAGGCCATACACTCAACTCATAAACAGGAAAGAGATATAACCAACCAATCACAGACAGGCAATACACTGATCTCATAAACAGGAAAGGGATATAACCAACCAATCCCAGACAAGCCATACACTCATCTCATGTTATTTATCTCGAATAATAATAACAATAGTAACACAAACAACAACACAGACAGTAATATGTTTCTGCACTATGGATGGACTGTGCCGTCTGTAATGATAGGTGAGTTTTTACCCCCAACCACTAGGTGGCTGCACCTGTAACTGTTTGCATAAATAGAGCATCTATGATCGATTGAGACAATGCAAAAACCATGCATGTTTAATGTAATCACAGCGTTTGTTAAATAAAAAATACTTGTTCATAAAGTTCAGTTTCTGCTTGGGTAGTAACATTACACCATCCCACTACAGAACCAGGTGTAAGCAGACTCACCCGAACCATCACCATAACCAGCCCCAGGGTAGACTCCCTGGCCATTACCATAACCTACAAACACGCCGCAGAACACAACACATAGAGAAGAACACAACGCACAGAGAATTACACACAATACAGAGCATTACACACCACGCAGAGAATTACACAACACACAGAGAAGTACACAACGAACGCACAGAAAATTGCACAACACACAGAGAAGTACACACCACACAGAGAAGTACACAACACACAGAGAAGTACACAACACAGAGAATTAAACAACACACAGAGAATGACACAACACACAGAGAATGACACACCACACAGAGCATTACACAACGCACAGAGCATTACACAACGCACAGAGCATTACACAACGCACAGAGCATTACACAACGCACAGAGCATTACACAACGCACAGAGAATTAAACACCACACAGATAATTACACAACACACAGTGAATTACACCACACACACAGGTCCAAAGACACACAGAGACATGCTGTGAACGAGAGTAAGAGAGCAGACAGGTGAGGTAAGATGAGACAGGAAGCTGGTGGCTAAATATTCTTACCAGCCTGTTTTGGTTTCCCACCGTATCCAGGGGCTGAGAAGACAAAAACATGAGCATCTGGAGTTATATTTAAAATGACTGGTCAGTGTTTTAGACAGTTAAACTCTGCTTTAATAGTTTTCAAAACAGAGACAAGCTGAGAAGGATAAAAAAAAACACCTCATGGACTCATAATAAGGACCTTGCAGAGAGGGCGTGTAGTCTCTTATAAGAGCACAGGTGTTTATAAGAGCACAGGTGTGTATCGTACCTGGGCCGTAGCCGTTGCCCTGTCCACCCGAGATGTAGCCTCCAGCTCCAGCACCGTATTCTGTGGAGAAGCAACACACTAAGCCATAGTACTCATCACAGCAACATCAGCATCCAACAAACACAGCAACACACTAAGCCATAGTACTCATCACAGCAACATCAGCATCCAACAAACACAGCAACACACTAAGCCATAGTACTCATCACAGCAACATCAGCATCCAACAAACACAGCAGCACACTAAGCCATTGTACTCCTCACAACAACATCACAGCATCATCAGCATTCAACATCACAGCATCATCAGCATTCAACATCACAGCATCATCAGCATTCAACATCACAGCATCATCAGCATTCAGCATCACAGCATCATCAGCATTCAACATCACAGCATCATCAGCATTCAACATCACAGCATCATCAGCATTCAACATCACAGCATCATCAGCATTCAACATCACAGCATCATCAGCATTCAACATCACAGCATCATCAGCATTCAGCATCACAGCATCATCAGCATTCAACATCACAGCATCATCAGCATTCAACATCACAGCATCATCAGCATTCAACATCACAGCATTCATCAGCATTCAACATCACAGCATCATCAGCATTCAACAAACACAGCATCAACACAGCAACGACACAGCACTCATCAACACAGCATCACACTAAGCCCTAGTACTCTTCACAGCAGCATCACAGCATCGACAGCATTCAACAAACACAGCATCATCAGCATTCAACAAACACATCAACAGCATTCATCAACACAGCATTCATCATCAAGCTTTTTTCAATAATTTATGCTGTAAAATAAATCCATGCATGTGGTCCACTTATGGTCCACTGAAGTAGTTTACCTGAAAAACTACTTTTTTTGGAACTTTGCCTATAGACCAAACACCAGCGTGGAGAAAGCACACACCTGACAACGAGCTTTAAAATGCTGAACCGACCATACTGCTGCAGAGATGTGACTTGACTGTACCTGGTTTAGGGGCCTTGCCTCGTCCTCCGTTTCCATATCCTGCTCCTGCACCATATCCTGAAAACACACACAGCAAACACAAGCACATTAACTCTCACAACATCAAAACACACACACACCGGAGTATATCAATACAAAAGCACACAATACATCGTTATATGCATGCTGTGATGAACCTTGAAAATGCAAACATCAATACAATTATATTAGTATATTAACACAGACAGGTTTGTATCTTTACACAGAAGTACACACACACAAACACAAGACAGTATGTTAGACATTTTGGGCGGCATTGAAATACATTGTCAGTAATCAGAACTTAATAGGGTCTTCCTAGAAGAAAAGAATGCCCTCCAGAACAGATATGTCATGGCCCAGACTCACGGGTCACCATGGACACCAGTACATAAAAAAAAACATAATAATTCAGGAAGTAAAAAAGATAACAGACCATACATGCACCCTCTAGTGGTTATAATTAAGAATTACATGCAAACACGCAAGACAACATAACTCGACAACACACAGAATGAGAGACACAGACTTAGTGTGTTACAGCATCTGCACACAGAGACATGGATGGACTTTAAACACCATGCAACACACACACAAACACACACACACACACACACACACACACACACACATTTACCATCAGGCTTCCGTCCGTATCCGTTAAGCATTCCACCTAATGTCCCATAACCTAGTGACCAGTCACAGAATTAGGGGATATTTAAGACTCAATTCACATCCATTACAGGCTACAATGACATGTACATTGTGGCTCTGAAAACAAACATGGCAAGGAAAAGACACAGGTAAAAACCGACAGATCATTTGTGAAAATCAAATATGAAAAAATAAGATACAGAATAAAAATAGAATAAAATGGTTTTAAGACAGAGATTAGTAAACAAACACAAAAACCACAAACCACAAGAGTATCGACAGGCAGCACTGCCACAAAAACACTGACATACAGAAAACTTCTGACAAACAAAAGACACATACTGGGACTACGGAGATAAGGATATTTATAATATAACTGAGTTAACACACTGGGACTATGGAGGAAAGGATCGCTCTAATATAAGTAAGTTAACATACTGCTAAAATGGACACTAGCTACAACAACATGCTCTACACACTGTCATGCCTCTTCGGGAAAGAAGCATGCATGTACAAACTTATTCATGCACTCACACATAAAAGCACACTCATACACTGAGTAATGTACCATACACACACACACACACAAACACACACACACACACAAACACACACAAGCCCACTCATACACCGAGTTATGCACCATACAGTTCTACCCGGAAACTCTTTGTAGTGTAAAACATGAACATGCTGCATTCGGTGATGAGAAACACACAAGCACACACACACAACCACACACACACACATTTACGGGACACGAACAACACAACATGAACGACGCATAAGACTTTCTGGGTTTACCGGGGTATGGTAGTTTAGTCCATTGTCCATTCGGACGTCCGTCTGGACCACAGTCTGAATGACACGGAATTCAGAAGAACGCATTAACCATGTGAAATGTCTCTATGTATGTGAAGCACGCATTAACCATATGAAATGTCTCTGTGTATGTGAAGCACGTATTAATCAAGTGAAATATTGACTGTCTCCAAAAACACTGCAAGGAATCTTGTGCATTTTTGTTTAAAAATTAACAAGAACTGTACTTGCGAGAGACTTGCCTGCATGATGCAGTAACCAATGAAGTGTTTGGAGGGTCATTATAACCAATGTTTAGTGTTCGGAGGGTCATTATAACAATGTTAAGTGTGGAGGGGGTCATTATAAAGTCTTATTTACCAGGCTTGGGTTTGAGTCCCTGTCCATTGGGCTGTCCGAGACCAGTGAGTTCTGAAGGGTTGCAAGACCAGTGAACATGACAGCAAAGGCACACCAAACCAAGACTAAAATAGGAACTGAAAACCCCCCTATTTAGATGCCTACATTCAGGGAGTGATTACTCAAAACCCCTCTATTAAGATGCCCACGTTCAGTGAATAATAACACCCAGCTGACCTTAAGTCACCTAAGGTAAGCAAGGGACAGCTGTACTTAAAACTGTAACAAAACTCTAGAGTGAGAACCACACTGAAGTGAGAGGTTAGGTTACGAGGCCGTGTTATCCGCAGGGGGTAAACACCTACCTGCAATCAGTTGGTTGACACTCAAACTGCTAACTAAATGTCTAGAGAGGTACAGTAAGTGTTTTATCGTCACACAGATCAAGAAGACATAATTCCCATCATGCCCCTCGACACCCCGCTGACACTACACCCTGAGGGCGAGGCTACAGCATGCACCCCGGCATGCAACGACAGCTCCAACAATAACAAGGCGGATAAACAAACAAACACACAAACAAACAAACAAAAGATAAACAAACAAACACACGGGATACTGGAGGGGAATCGTGCTGTGCTGAGAAGGGACTGAATAATCCGGAGTGAAGGGCAGACCCATGCAGCTATGTCACCATGGCAACCCCAGGCCAAAGGTGCCAACGATGGAGAGAATGTGCTGAAAAACCCACCACCACACCACGAAGGAAGAAGTCCGAATGCCACAACTCACACCCGACGCACGTGAAAGCATGCACTACAATGAGACATTCATGGACTCACAAACTCCAGAGACATAAATGGATGCAACAACAAGAGTTTGGACACACAAGTGTAACAGCAGACATTATTCACTCTTCTACTAGAGACAGGACCATTGATGGACACCTCTAACTATAGGGACAATCCGGCAAACAAATGAACACACACAAACATACACTCATACACATATGCATGCCCATAAACTCACACTCACACTCGCACTCACACACACACACACACACACACACACACACACACACACACACACACACACACACACACACACACACTCACACTCACACTCACACTCACACACAAACTCACACACACTCACACTCACCGTCACACACACACACACACACACACACACACACACACACACACACACACACACACACACACACACTCACACTCCTTCAGTTTTTACCAGGAGTGGCTCTGGGGCCCTGAACTTCAGTGTCCACTGCTGGGGTGTTATCAACAGGACCTCCAGGAGTGATAGCGGCTGTGGGGACCCCTTTAGTGACCGCAGGCACATGTTTGGGGTTCACCGGGGCCCCAGGCTCGGGCCCCCCACTGGGCACCCCCTGTGGCTCAGGCACAGGCACACTTTTGGGGGGCTGGCCCTCAGGGGCTGCCACGGGCCCTGGGATTTTGGGGCCCTTTGTCTCAGGAACCACTGGTTTCGGTTCAGGGACCGCACTTCCTGTTACATAACCTGAGAGGGGCGGGGCCAAAGGTTCATCATCCAATGGGGCGATAGAGTTTGAAACGAATACAACTGGCCTGATACATACATACATACATACACTCTTTGACACTGTTATATTTACACTGATAATCATAGCCTCATTTCCAAAGTTAAATGTTAAACATTCCCTTGAGGCAAACTGTTGGATTAATTTCAGAGGGTTAAAGTTGAATGCACTCTGATGAAAATACTGATGATTAACGTCATCAGTTTCAGTTAGAGGAAAATGAGATGACCCAACAGTCACTGAGTAAGTTTACTAAACTATATCAGTACCAAACTGAGGTTGGACAAAGGGAAGAATCTCAGCTCCATACCTGAAGGTCAAACCATGCAAAGTCATGCACTGAGAGTCAATGTTAACTCTATTATTTTGGCACAATGCTGATTTGTTTAGCAGGTCCGGCATGCTTTCAATCATCATCATTTACATGACTTTCACCAACTAAAAATCTAGTCAAACGGGCAACTACAGACGTCTCAGGTGTTCACACAGACATGTAGGAAATCAGTATCTCTACCAGCCAAACTACGAATCTAAACCAAAAGCCACTACTGTCTACTGCAGTCTCAAGCCTACAAGACGAGTTTACTAAAGATAGACAGATCACAAGCATAGATATTCACAGAAACACACACAGCTACCAGACCATACACAACAGACAGAACAGTGGGTGACCTTGGCTATTCTCTTAATAGTCGCTGTGTTTAACTAAAGACAGAAAACATAAATATATATATATACTGTATATATCGAGGCCAAAACAAGGGTTGGCAAATCAGACAGCTTTCTAACTGCTGTATCGGGAGGTTCAGATGACTACAAATGATGAAGGTTTTTTTTAAGAGAACAGCCTGAGGTCACCTTGGGTTTCCTGCGCATAGTATTTTACCCATGTTCTCTACGTCCCAGACAGGGAATCCTCCTTTGGCTAATACGGTGTCAAAGCCTAGAGATCAGAATCACATTTTCACTCCGAGGTCATTTATTATAAGATAATTCATTTTAAAAGATAATTTCTAATGGTTTAGAGAGTTTTCATGAAACCCACAATAAATAATTAGGGATGAGGTTGTTCATTTATATATAAAAAAGTTTACTATGCTTGTAGTTTTAAAGTGGTGAATTAGTTGCACTTCCTGGTATGAAATGTAAAAGAATAAGACGAGACAGTATGGCTACCAACAAGTCCACAAAAGTACAAGAGGAATTGTTATCACCGCACACAAAACTAAAAACAACTAGTTCCGATAATATGTAGATAGTTATGAACCTGACCCAAAGGCACATGATAAATGATGCACATATTGTAAATTAGTACATATTGCACGGATCCACAGTTCCATTAGTTCAACACCTCATCATTGTTGATGACGTGTAAGTGCATGGTTACCACACACTTGCTAAAGTACACTGAATAAATCCCTGTTTGCATGCATTAAAATAGATCCGTGAAATAACCTTAAGTGAGTAAGAATTAGTAGTAAAGAGTAAAGTAAATAGATCTTGTCTGACAAAAACAATTGCTAATGTCAATCAAAAAATAGAAATGTTTTTGAAGAAACCATACAGCACAGAATTGATGATAATTCTGATGTTTTACTACACACAGCCTTAAAAATAAAACATTGGTAATATTGCTAGCATTGTAAAGAAATCCCCATAGCCAAACATTGTTAATGTTGCTAGCATTGTCATGAAAACCCCAAATCAAAACACTGCTAATGTTGCTAGCATTTTTGTGAAATCTCCATATCTTAAACAGTAACTTAAATTCTCATCTCAATAACTACTACTGACTCTAGTGGATCTGGCGTGAATCAGCAATCTGAATCTATTGCAGAGATACCAGCAATCTGGACAGCACAATAAGCATGTGGCATTAATGTGAAATTACACAGAGGCACAATGTGTATAAATACATGTAAATTTAAAAACATCTCTCTGTCCTACATCAACATTAAAGAAATAAGTCCCATGCTAACCAAAGCAAGCACATTATGCGCACACATGGTACTGCATGATAATTTTTCTAACCTTAACACCCTTCCTCTGTGTAAAACCTCGCACTAGTTGTGAAAATGCTGGGAAAATGCTGGGATTGTTATCTTGTGTCAGACCTGGCTGTGGTACTCTAGGCTCTTGGCTCCTCAGTTTCGGCACCAGAGGAGCTGCCACAGTTTTAGGGAGGTTTCCTTGCGGAACTACAGGTGCTGATTCTGATGATAGTGGACCCGGTACTGAGCCCTGTGGCACTACTGCAGCTGGTTCTACTGCCCCTACTGGTCTCTGGCTCTTACCTTGAGGACCACCTGACTGAGGGGTAACTGGTTTGGGGCCTTTCCCCTGTGGGACAACGGGGACACTTTCGGGGCCGACTGGTTTTGGGCCCTTTCCTTGAGGGATGAAAGGAGCAGCTTCAGGCGTTGAAGGTTTTGGGGGCTTTCCGTAGGTAACGGCGGGAGGAGCTTCAGGCGTTGAAGGTTTTGGGGGCTTCCCATAGGTGACGGCAGGAGGAGCTTCTGGAGTGACCGGTTTTGGGGGTTTTCCTTGCGTGACGACGGCTGGCGGGGCAGGTGACACTGGTTTTGGGCCTTTCCCTTGTGGAAGCGCTGGGTGTCCATCGATAGAAACCTTTGGTGGCTTTCCTTGAGGGGTGACTGCAGGGACTACTGGAGCGCCACCAGGAATGACTGGTTTGGGGCCTTTTCCTTGTGGAATGACTGGAATTTGTTCAGGAAGTGCTGGCTTCGGGGGCTTTCCCTGTGGAATCATTGGACCAGGAGCAGGAACCACGGGTTTTGGACCTTTTCCTTGGGGTATAATGGGAAGGAACCTTTGTGGGACCGTTTTAGGTGCACCCTTAATTTTTCCTTGTGGAATGACAGGAACAACAGGTTTCCCAGCTGTAACAACTGGAGCTGGAGTTGCTGGTTCTGGTTTTGGTCCCTTGCCTTCAGGAACTATCGGAACTTCACCCATGGTGGGTTCTGGTGCGATAGGGACCCCCTGGGTGACAGCGGGCTCAGCCGGGGTGATGCCCTTGGTGTATGCTGACACTGGGATGGCGCTGGGCTGCTCGGGACTGAGAATCTCACCCTTAATTTTGCCGCCGTAACCTGGGGAGTCAGTGTAGAGTTATGGAAAACTGTCTGTAGGGGGCAGTGTAGAGTTATGGAAAACTGTCTGTAGGGGGCAGTGTAGAGTTATAATAAAAATAATAATAATTTGAATTTCTATAGCGCTTTTCTAGTACCCAAAGACGCTTTACAGAAGGCAAGCAAACAAGACAACAGAAAAATATGAAAGACAAAAGATCAAACAAAAACAAACAGACAGAAACTAGTTAGAAAAGAAAACTGAACATAAGAGTCTTAAAGTGGAGGGGAGGGAGCAGGGGAATTCAGGTGAAGGCGAGGTTGAAAAGGTGAGTCTTGAGGGACTGTTTAAAAAGTGTTATGTTGGGAGCCTGACGGATGGATGATATGGAAAACTGTCTGAAGCATTCGGACCAACACAGAGGAAGAACTCAACAGGGTGACCACCCGTTTTCAATGACATCATTTCAGAACTTTTCCATGACTTTTCACAACATAGGGTGGGGGCCTCACTTTTGAATCTTCCTTCTCCTTCTTTTTCTATTAGGCTCCTTAAACTATGTCCATTTAAGTGGAAACGGCAGATTTCACACAATGAAACCTTATCCATGGAGGCCAACAACAACTTCATTGAATTCATTAGATCTATTGTAACAGTGTTCATTATCGGACAGCGTGTGTTATCGGCAAACGTTTGCGTTGTCATGCGAATCCATTATTAAACTGAAGGTATAGATTGTAGATCCATTTTTAAACTCATTATTTTGATTGTTTAACAGAATGGCCGATGTTTGACACTGTCCGATAACTGACATAGGTACGCTAATGTCCATACGACACAATCAATGAATTTCAGTGGAATTTACTGAATTGCAAGACTTTCCCTGGGCTGGAAAATGGGATTTTATAATTCCATGAGTTTTTCCAGAATTTCTGTGATCGAGGGAACCCTGCCTTGAGAGCAACCAGACCAAAAGGAAGAGTAGATTCTGACAGACATAAATGAAGATAAATGAAGGAAATACAAAAAAAAACATTCAGAACATGCAAGAAGAGATCCAAAAGAATGACAATATGGCGTATAATTAAATATAACAGAACAAAAGAAATACGGAGTACAAACAGAACAAAAACACACTACACAGACACAGGCAGAGACATTCTGAGTAGGGAAAAACACATAACACATAGCGGGGAAGGTTTACCAGTCAAATCTGGGCGAACAGGAATACCAGCAGGACCAATTGGGCCTAAGAATCACAGGATTGTGAACATTCAGAGAGAGAGAGAGCGAGAGAGAGGTCTGATTTCTTTGTACATTTGCAATCTGACAACAGTCGACCAAACCAAACAAAGAAACATGTCATACATGAGGGTCAAATTTTGCACATGAAGGTGTGGACTGAGGGACCTGGAGAGCGGTGTAAAGCCACTGTCATGTTGTCCACAAATACAGAGAGAAGCTTACCGGGTTCCGGTCTCCCACTGACTTCAGCTCCTGGGCCCTTGGCTCCTCCATTTCCTCCCCCATTAGGATACCCTACAGGACCACCACACAGTTAAGAGGGAATCATTCACTACACCCTACCACACAGTTAAAGGGGCCTCATTCACTGCACCCTACCACACAGTTAAAGGGGCCTCATTCACTGCACCCTACAGGGCCACCACACAGTTAAAGGGGCCGCATCATTCACTACAGGCTTCAGGCTCTGGGCTCTGTAAAGTGCCTTGAGACAATTGTATTGTTATGGCGCTATATACATAAAATTGAATTGAATTGAATTGAATTGAATTGAATTGAATTGAATTGAATTGAATTGAATTGAATTGAATTGAATTGAATTGAATTTAACTGAATTGAATTGAATTGAATTGAATTGAATTGAATTGAATTGAATTGAATTGAATTGAATTGAATTGAATTGAATTGAATTGAATTGAATTGAATTGAATTGAATTGAATTGAATTGAATCGAACTACACCCTACAGGGCCACCACACAGTTAAAGGGGAATCATTCACTACACCCTGTGTCCTTGACAGGAGGCTCCCGCCTTTTCCACCCTCACCGGCGGAATTGTTTCAGGAGATTTTCCACACAGGATGCATTTCCACAGGGACGCAAAGGTCAAAGGTTGTACGAAACACAAAGATTCGTGAAAAACTACGTGCCACTAAATGAAAAGTTAAAAGTGCAATGCTGATGTATTTTTTTTATTTACCGCCAGCTTTGGGTCCTTGTCCTGGTCCAGGCCCATAGCCTAGACAGAAGGAAAGGATTTGATTAATATATTAACAATAATAATTAATATAATGCACATAGAGAGATCCATGAAAAAACATCTGTCGCTCCGGAAATAGCAAACGTGTGTTTTATACCTCAAACAGTTTACTATGAATAAGATGTAGACAGGTGTGGTATTTACCTGGCTTAGGTGCCTTGGCTCCTCCTCCAACTGGATAACCTCCATGGCCTAGGGAAGAAAATTACCCTCATATTAAAATATCACATTGATAATATATTTAACATATTAAAATATCATTCTTTTTAGAGTCTTTATAACCAAATTCTGTGAATATGAACAATCACTTTCCGCCATGTTAGATTACATAAGTTGCTTTTCCACCGCAGGAAGTCACAGGCCATTTTATGTTAGTGTATCCCGGGCGCCGCCAAAGGCAGCTCACTGATCCGGATTAGTGTGTAACCTCACTTCACTGTGTGTGTGTCACTTCCCTGGATGGGTTAAATGCAGAGGTGGATTTCAGAGTGTGTGTGTCTGGACTTTCACTTTCACTTTCACTTTCACTTAGTGTTTCAACAGCAGTGACTGCCCATGGAGGACCTCTCTTAGGGCCGTTTCCCAGGGCGACTCTAGAGTAAGTCCTTCTGAACGGCCCTGCTAAATTGCTCCAATTGACGTTGCGATCAAAAAGCTAAATATGACATCACTTGTAGGTCCGTAGTTCCTGCCCCGCAATGGAAACAGAGAGGCTGAAAGGGCCAATTAGGGGCCGTTCCTGCAAGTGTCAGCGCCACCTGGTGAATGCCCCGAGTTCCTGCAGTGAAAAAGCACCCCTACGTGTGTCATGCATAATGAATGCACAGACGTGACTTACCATTAGGTTGGGATCCATATCCATTAGGCAATCCACCATAACCTTCAAAACAGAAAGGCTAAATAAGTGCCAATACAACCAATGAAAAATAACTACCCTTGTAGTCAGGTTCAAAAGGAATATTTAAAAATATATTTAGAATATTTTATATTATTATTGAAAATGTATATATTATATATTACATTTAAAATTATCTTTATATTATATAAAATATTTTAAAATGTATTTATAATATTATATTTTTAAATGTATTTATAATATTATATTTTAAAATACATTTGTGCTTTACCTGGTTTGGGAGCTTTGGCCCCTCCTCTGTTGGGATAGCCACCATAGCCTAAAATAAAAGTTGACTGATCACATAACACATTTTATACGAGGATTACACCTCAATATTGCAGTAAAACAAACACATGTCAACATTTAAAATAGCATTGCATTGACAACCATCAGGCCGAAGTAGCCTTCAAAAACTCAGTGTGTAAACAATTATCTGTTGTTGTTGCTGTTGATTTTTCAGCTACCATTGGGTTGGGCTCCCTGTCCATTTGCAGCAGCAGGCACAGATCCATAACCTGACGATAAAATAAGAAACTTAAACAACCTACTAAATCAAAGGTCTGCCTTTAAATGTTCAAATATTTCGATTTTTTTAATACTTTAATCCTAATTAAAAATTATGAATAGGGCTCTTGCCTGGTTTGGGGCCCTTGGCACCACCATTGGGGTATCCAGACGGAACACCATATCCTAAAAGAGGGCAACAGAATGGCAACTTTACTTGTGTAATTCACAGTACCATATTATTTAATATTTCTCGTAAAAAAACAATCACAAAGTTTATCTTCATCATCATATCCTAGCTGCATATTCACTGATAATATCAAGAATATCAAGATATCCTTTATTTACTGATCTTAACCAAGAGAATATCAAGATAACATTTCCTAACGTAGCACTGAGATGTCACGGTCCTCGGCTGGGTATCAGAGGTTTAATTGAAGTGTGTTTCTTGCAGTGACCTACTATTAGGTAGGTCCACACTCAAGCATCAGGCACGCACACACATACACACATAACCACACACATAACCACACACACACATCATTTTCTGAGGTTATTTACCGTTGGGTTTAGCACTGTGTCCATTGGCGGCAACAGGAGCAGCACCATAACCTGAAGAGGAGGAGACAAGATATTATGAGACTGTGACACACAGACACACACACACACACACACACACACACACATCATTGTTTTTTTACCGTTGGGTTTAGCACCTTGTCCATTGGCAGCAGCAACAGGAGCACCATAACCTGAAGAGGAGAAGACAAGACAAGACATTATGAGACTGTGATACATGCATACACACACACACACACACACACACACACACACACACACACACACACACACACACACACACACACACACACACACACACACACACAGCCACCCACACACACACACAGCCACCCACACACTTATAATTTGTGAGGTTATTTACCGTTGGGTCTAGCACCGTGTCCATTGGCGGCAACAGGAGCACCATAACCTGAAGAGGAGGAGACAAGACATTATGAGACACAGACACACACACACACACACACACACACACACACACACACACACACACACACACACACACACACACACACACACACACACACACACACACACACACAAACACACACACACACACACTCCCACCATTTGTGAGGTTATTTACCGTTGGGTTTAGCACCGTTTCCATTGGCAGCAACAGGAGCAGCACCATAACCTGAAGAGGTGACAAGATATTATGAGACTGTGACACACACACACACACACACACACACACACACACACACACACACACACACACACACACACACACACACACACACACACACACACACACACACACACACACACACACACACACACACACACCATTTCCTTTGGTTTTAGCACCGTATCCATTGGCAGCAACTGGAGCACCATAACCTGAAGAGGAGAAAAAGATGGTCAGACATTAAAGGCGTACAAACGCACTTATGACACAGCGCAAAATGTACAATATCTTTAAGCAAGGAGTCATTACATCATTTGTGAGGTTATTTACCGTTAGGTTTAGCACCGTTTCCATTGGCAGCAACAGGAGCACCATAACCTGAAGAGGAGGAGACAACACATTATGAGACTGTGATACACACACACACACACACACACACACACACACACATCATTTGTGAGTTATTTACCGTTGGGTTGAGCACCGTGTCCATTGGCAGCAACAGGAGCACCATATCCTGAAGAGGAGGGGACAAGACATTATGAGACTGTGATACACACAGATAATGTTTTTACAGGGTCTTGTCCTTGTAATTCACATCTTTCATATCATTCAGCAAGTACTTTGTTCACTCATCATAACGGAAATTCAATGTTTTTTGAAGTAAGCAAGTAATAGGTTGCTATGCAAAACCTGAAACTTCTATTTGCGTGAAGAACTAACGGCAAAAAAATCATTAAAAAGAGATATTTTGGAGACCCGGTTTTATTTTCCTATACTGACCAGCAGACTATACATTATCCCTCACATATCCACCACCTATCAATCATAAAATAAAGAAAAACTTAGCAAAATGACTTCAAATGCACAAACCATAAATCTCACTTTTACAGCACCAACAATGCATCATCATAAATCAGGTAGTGGAATAGGGACTCACCATTGCCATATGCAGGTCTGGGGTAACCTCCATTACCATTCCTGTAGCCTAGAGGAGAAACAAGAAAACCACTCATCCTCTGTACCTATCCTGGCTAAGCACTGTCCATAGTGCACAATGATATGCTGTTCCAGTACAGAAAGCAAGAAAAAGCACTTCATATTTACCTGCAAAGGCTTGTGCTCCATAGCCATATCCACCATTGCCTGAAGACAGAGTTTGTAAAGCATTACACACTATGCATACTAATACAGGCTGAATATACATCCACACAGATTATAGAAAGACAGACAAATACATTTTTATTTACGTTTAGTCATTTAGCGGACGCTTTTGTCCAAAGCGACGTACAAGGGAGAGAACAGTCAAGCTTAGAGTAATAAAACCTGTTGTAACAATAAATACTACTTTTTTTCAAAAAAATAGAGAACGACATTTATAGGCATCATAAATAGACATACTGATCGATTGATTGATTGATTGCTTAATTGAATGATTGATTAACTGGTGTTTTCACCAACCTCTCCTGGGCTGTGAAGCCAGCTGGGGCACTCCCATACCCCTGCCAATCCCCTTGCCTGAGTTAACCATGATGGAAAAATATTAGTTAGGAAAAGCCAGTTGTTGAGTTGAATAATAACATGTCTGAAGCCGTGGTATATGGGAAATATCTCACAGCTACAGGAGCTGCTATGACATAAAGTAGAGATGACATTTTGTTGCTGGTCATAAGTTCTCCAAAAAAGCAAGGATAATATAGTCAGACTTGTGGAATCTGTCCATTACAACATACAGCTTAGCAGAGGGTATTGTATGTCTAAATGCATTACAATGATGGGCTCTAAATGAGGGTGTTCTAAATGAGGGTGTTCTAAGTGAGGGTGTTCAAAGTGAGGGTGTTCAAAGTGAGGGTGTTCTAAGTGAGGGTGTTCTAAATGAGGGTGTTCTGATTTAGGGTGTTCTAAGTGAGGGTGTTCTAAATGAGGGTGTTCTAAGTGAGGGTGTTCTAAATGAGGGTGTTCTAAGTGAGGGTGTTCTAAATGAGGGTGTTCTAAATTAGGGTGTTCTAATTGAGGGTGTTCTAAATTAGGGTGTTCTAATTGAGGGTGTTCTAAATGAGGGTGTTCTAAGTGAGGGTGTTCTAAATGAGGGTGTTCTAATTGAGGGTGTTCTAAGTGAGCGTGTTCTAAGTGAGCGTGTTCTAAGTGAGGGTGTTCTAAATGAGGGTGTTCTAAATGAGGGTGTTCTAAATTAGGGTGTTCTAATTGAGGGTGTTGTAAATTCGGGTGTTCTAATTGAGGGTGTTCTAAATGAGGGTGTTCTAATTGAGGGTGTTCTAAATGAGGGTGTTCTAAGTGAGGGTGTTCTAAGTGAGGGTGTTCTAAATGAGCATGTTCTAATTGAGGGTGTTCTAAACGTCCTTACTATATGGAGGTCGTCCATAACCCTTGTATGGCCTGGCACCTGCTCCTCCATAGGCACCTGTAAGGAAGAAAAACAGAGAAGTCACACGTCTGACCCTTGCACACTGAAACAGCACCACAAAAATCAGATCAGCCATGTAGGAAGTGGTAAAACATACCCATTCCATTACGAGGGGTTGGGTAGTAACCTGATGATGGAAAGAACATTGTTTCATTGTTATATTGATATAGAATTCAATCAGGACAAACATACAAATACAAAAAAGTACGTATACAAGTACAAATGATTTCTACAAGCAAGCAGAATTTCTTTTCTTTTTTAATGTAGTGTATTGTTTTGTACCGTTAGGTTTAGCTCCTTGTCCAGCGCCTGCTCCATGACCTGGGAATCACGCAAGAGCGTTAACAGACCACTCATCATATCCACAATCGTTTCCATAAATCCATACTTTATAGCCTGGTTCAAAGGTCAAGTACAAGAGGTTTGTGTCTGTGTGCTTGTATAGAGAGGATTTGTGTGTACTGTACGTGACAGAATAGTGGGAGCACACAGCAATACTAATAAAAGTGGTTACACCATAAGCAGCACACGTGGAGAGTTAAAGAGCTCTTAGGTATAGCAGCTAAGCTAAGAGCTCTCAGGTATAGCAGCTAAGCTAAGAGCTCTCAGGTATAGCGGCAACAGCAACGGCAACAGCAGTGAAATACTGTGTGCCGGAAAACCACTGACCCTGCTACAAGAGTGAAGACTGGTGTTCTGTGGGAATGTTTAAAACATCATTATGAATCTGCAACACGATAAACCAGTAAACCAATGCAAGCATTGTATTAGAAATGAAAACAGAGATCAGACAGGCACACTGGGCATGTTTACCGTTGGGCTGAGCTCCTTGGCCATTGGGTGCAGCGCCTTGGCCATTGGGGGCGCCATAACCTACAGATGACAAGAGTTACATTTAGAGAAAAAAATATAAAACACTTCACACAAAAACACAGAGCGGTTTATTCATGACTTACAGTAAATACAATGTATTAATGGAGGACTGGAGTAGTAGAAAGGATGTCCCATTGGGTTTACACATGAGTAACAGAAAACTTACCAAGGCTAATTAAGGCTAACTAACCAAGGCTAACTAACCAAGGCTAATTAAGGCTAATTAACCAAGGCTAATTAAGGCTAACTAACCAAGGCTAATAAAGGCTAACTAACCAAGGCTAATTAAGGCTAACTAACCAAGGCTAACCAAGACTAACTAACCAAGGCTAATTAAGGCTAACTAACCAAGGCTAGTGGGGGTTTAGAAGTGAATGGAGGGATGCACCTTTGGTGTTACCGTTGGGTTTGCCTCCCTGGCCATTAGCTGCCACAGGTGCAGCTCCATGACCTGTGGATAAAGGGGATGAGCATGTGTAAAGAAATGCATTAGAATGTGTATAGAAATACATTAGAATGTGAATTAGAATAAAATGCATTACAAAACAAAATAGACATTCCAAGTTTGCAGCTTTTCAGCATGTAATACGACATCTTATTTACCCACAGTACTTCTAGTTGTTTTGCAATACATCTTTAAAGTGCGCCAAGTCCTATATTCATGAAGACCTTCTGGTGGCTGGGTGTGATGACTTCTCCCTAGTTTAGTGACAGTCTTTACAGTCAGACACCCTCTGGCTGATACCATTGCGCTTTTTATGCAGCGGTTGACAAAAAAAACTCCAGCTCTTCCCAGGACTTTGTGACATTCCTCTAGTGTTCAAGGGTTTCAGTGTGCCTCAGTTCATAGTGTCTCCCAGGTCTTTTAAGGGGGGTTAGAAGGACCCTGACTAGTGTCCAAACCAAGAGCCTCCCACATAACACGAATATTCCAACCAGAAAGATCTTACCAACATTCTTTTTC
>NC_137922.1:54347868-54352868 GCF_963457725.1 Sprattus sprattus | reverse complement strand
GAAAATAATATAACTGTAAGCACCTGGGAAGCGTAAAGACATGCTGTAAATGGCCCATTCAATAAATCATGACACATTTTGAATTCCACTGAATAGTAATCAATCCCATACAGTAGGCAAAACAAATAGACTAGCTATCCAGATGTTATATTCGCCTGTAACGCAAGAACAGACAAGTCCCTTGTCTCTGACAGACAGGCAAAGTATATTTTCTCTGTCTGTACACAGACACGACAGCCTACATTTCGGTCTCAGCAGAGACGTCGTTAATGGAGCTCAACAGCACAACATCTGCACGCATTACAAGGACGATAAATCAGACGTACTGCGCGGGCCACGGCGCTCCGCTGACCAGAGACGCGTCAGTGATGCTGAACGTCAAACACCTTCCGCTGGGTAATTAATCAAGTCATTCCCGCTACCGAATGGATCTCCATCAGAACGCAACCGAGTTTATTGATCAGTTGGGAACGGTTCTTCTCTAAATTGTCATTCGTTTTTTTTTGCTAATTTCAGTTATATGGCTAACCAATGTAGCCTACCTTGATCTAACAGCTGGAATGTCACCATTGTGGAAGACAAAGTATTTATAACACTGACAGTGAAACTGCATTGGCGCCTTCATTTGATTATAAATGTAATTTCAATTTTTGCAAATAGTGCATTAATGCAAAGTATTTATGTCAAATTCCCAACTTTTACATAACATAAAAAAATTCATATTGTCTTTCTGTGACTAATATGTCTGTCAGCACAAAGTGAACACCACCCAGGAACACCACACACACACACACACACACACACACACACACACACACACACACACACACTCCTTTGTGCACTGATCACTCACCTGAGTGTTTACACACACACACACACACAGCCCTGCACCCTTTGGCACACCTGCACACTCGTCTTTTCCAAGCCTCACACACACACACACACACACACACACACACACACACACACACACACACACACACACACACACACACACACACACACACATACACACACACACACTTACCATTGCCCGTCTGCACTGTGAGCCGTGCCAGCCAGAGCACCAGTGCCATCTGCAGCACCGCCCGTCCCAACATCTTCAGGAGCAGCAGCGCGAGAAGGAGTGAAGAAAAGGAGAGGAGAAGAGGGGGAAGATAACCAGACCCACAGGACCACAGACAAGCTTCTCAGAGCTCAGACAGCAGGCAAGACCAGCGCTCTCCCGGGGTTCTTATACCCTCTCGTGCCCCCTCAGCCCCTCCTCTGCCCCCCCCCCCCCCCTCCATTGCCCCCTGCCCCCTCTCCCCTGTTCTATCCCCCCATCCCAAAGAAAAAAAAACTCACAGATGAGCACCTCCTCTGTCCTCCTCCAGCAGTCCCAACTCTACCAGACTGCCCCCCCCCCCCCACACACACACACACATACCGCCCCCCCCCCCCACACACACACACATACCGCTCCCCCCCCCCCCCCCCCCCCCCCCCAACTCTGAAACCTTGCCCCAAATTGCCCCCCTTCCACTCCATACCAGCAGGCCTGGGTGTACACACACTAGCTGAATGACAGGGAAGTTAAAGTACATTAACACGTACCCTCCGAGTGAGGGGTGTGTGTGTGTGTGTGTGTTTGTGTGTGTGTGTGTGTGTGTGTGTGTGTGTGTGAGGGGGGGGGGGGGGGGGGGGGGGCTGATTGATGGACTCCACATGTGTTGCGTGGGCACTGCAGGTGGAGTACAGGCGGAAGGTCATTACACTGTTTACCAGCCCCATCAGTGAGTAGCAGATAGAGTCTCTCATGGCCTGCAGCCCCATCAGTGAGTAGCAGATAGAGGCTCTCATGGCCTGCAGCCCCATCAGTGAGTAGCAGATAGAGGCTCTCATGGCCCATCAGTGAGTAGCAGATAGAGGCTCTCATGGCCCATCAGTGAGTAGCAGATAGAGGCTCTCATGGCCTGCAGCCCCATCAGTGAGTAGCAGATAGAGGCTCTCATGGCCTGCAGCCCCATCAGTGAGTAGCAGATAGAGGCTCTCATGGCCCATCAGTGAGTAGCAGATAGAGGCTCTCATGGCCTGCAGCCCCATCAGTGAGTAGCAGATAGAGTCTCTCATGGCCTGCAGCCCCATCAGTGAGTAGCAGATAGAGGCTCTCATGGCCTGCAGCCCCATCAGTGAGTAGCAGATAGAGGCTCTCATGGCCTGCAGCCCAATCAGTGAGTAGCAGATAGAGGCTCTCATGGCCTGCAGCCCCATCAGTGAGTAGCAGATAGAGGCTCTCATGGCCTGCAGCCCCATCAGTGAGTAGCAGATAGAGGCTCTCATGGCCTGCAGCCCCATCAGTGAGTAGCAGATAGAGGCTCTCATGGCCTGCAGCCCCATCAGTGAGTAGCAGATAGAGGCTCTCATGGCCCATCAGTGAGTAGCAGATAGAGGCTCTCATGGCCTGCAGCCCCATCAGTGAGTAGCAGATAGAGTCTCTCATGGCCTGCAGCCCCATCAGTGAGTAGCAGATAGAGGCTCTCATGGCCTGCAGCCCCATCAGTGAGTAGCAGATAGAGGCTCTCATGGCCTGCAGCCCAATCAGTGAGTAGCAGATAGAGGCTCTCATGGCCCATCAGTGAGTAGCAGATAGAGGCTCTCATGGCCTGCAGCCCCATCAGTGAGTAGCAGATAGAGGCTCTCATGGCCTGCAGCCCCATCAGTGAGTAGCAGATAGAGTCTCTCATGGCCTGCAGCCCCATCAGTGAGTAGCAGATAGAGTCTCTCATGGCCTGCAGCCCCATCAGTGAGTAGCAGATAGAGGCTCTCATGGCCTGCAGCCCCATCAGTGAGTAGCACACTGCAAAAAATGCTTTTCTAACCTAGCGTTATTACTCTTATATTGAGATGAAAAATCTAGTTGGTCTTGTTTCTAGCTAAATTGTACTTACCTAGTGCTTTCTTGGTAAGGTTATTTTTACCTATTTCAAGCAAATATTACTTATTTTAAGAAATCTTAACAAGCCAAATTTGCTTAACGCACTGGCAGCCAAATTTGCTTGTTTTAAGCAAAATCCTGCTTAAATATGTAATTATTTGTCTTAAATCTAGAGGGTCATTTTTTGCAGTGCAGATAGAGTCTCTCATGGACTGCAGCCTCACTACGGAAGCCCTCAGGGAGGTTCATTAGCCACCTAGAGTTCAGATCTTAGTCCTCAGTGTTGGGGCTTAGTCCTCAGTGTTGGGGCTTAGTCCTCAGTGTTGGGGCTTAGTCCTCAGTGTTGGGCCTTAGTCCTCAGTGTTGGGGCTTAGTCCTCAGTGTTGGGGCTTAGTCCTCAGTGTTGGGCCTTAGTCCTCAGTGTTGGGCCTTAGTCCTCAGTGTTGGGCCTTAGTCCTCAGTGTTGGGCCTTAGTCCTCAGTGTTGGGCCTTAGTCCTCAGTGTTGGGCCTTAGTCCTCAGTGTTGGGGCTTAGTCCTCAGTGTTGGGCCTTAGTCCTCAGTGTTGGGCCTTAGTCCTCAGTGTTGGGGCTCAGTTATCAGTATTGGGCCTCAGTTATCAGTATTGGGCCTCAGTTATCAGTATTGGGCCTCAGTTCTCAGTGAGGGACCTAGTCCTCAGTGCAGACTAGTGAGCAGGGGCGGCTTGTCAATAAGGGCGATTGGGGCGAGTCACTGTCTACGGGAAAAGGAGTTGTTTTTTTCTGTCGCTAGACCGTCTGATCTGCCTCTGAATGTCATTGTCCAATCAGGTAACAGTGAGCCTTAATCCTCAGTGTGGGCGCAGACCTGTAGACTCATACTAAGACGTAAGACCATTGCAGTGCATGCATAGTTTGCGTCATCCTAGTCACATTAAATGCCAGGATAGCATTTTTGGACTGATTTCTTACCTACGTGTAGACAAACCAGACGATTCAATCATTGGGGAAATAAAATAAAAATAACAGACGTTAATGCCCAGACACAATGTAAACAAAAGTGTGACGTGAATGTAAGAGGGTTAGGTTGGTGCTCTGTTATGAGTTATGTTCTCTCACACAGGCACACACACACACACACACAACACACACACACACACACACACACACACACACACACACACACACACACACACACACACACACACACACACACACACACACACACACACACACACACACACACACACTGAGAGAGAGAGAGGAGCCACAAACAATAAAACGCTTTGATTTGTTGAGTGAAGACAAGACAGAGATGGAAATGAAAGCACTCGAGCTCTAGCGTTAGCATGCAGTAGTATTCAAACAGGCCAAAATGGCTATAGATTTAGCATGCAGTGGTGTTCAAACTGGTCAAAATGGCTATAGCTTTAGCATGTTGTAGTGCTCAAACAGGCCAAAATGGCTATAGCTTTAGCATGTTGTAGTGTTCAAACAGGCCAAAATGGCTATAGCTTTAGCATATCGAGCTATAGCTTTAGCATGTTGTAGTGTTCAAACGAGCCAAAATGTTTTCAGAGAATATTCCCCCATGTGGAGTTAAGTTTTGGATGAATTGGAGAGCAGAGCCTTCAGCACCTGTGTGAAGACAGATGTTGCTGTACGCATCACAGACGCATCACAGGAGCTCTACAGGTGCGCAGAACATGTTAGCCGTGGGTGGAAAGCGGTTGCCTTGACAACTGGGTTGAGTTCTGGGCACGTTCTCCGCGCCAGGTGTAAGGAACTCTGGCAGGTTCCGTGCTGTTTATCTGCTCAGACGGAAAAGTGGACGACGCTTTTCAAGAACTCCCAATAAAAGAGGGATGACCTTATCACGGAAGAAGAGAATAAACTCATGAATGGAACACTCTATGACGTTGACGGCTTCTTTCCCATCTCACCTAGGTCCATCCCAGACTCACTCTCTCCCCTTTCTCTTCTCCTCTCTATCTCTCTCTCTTTCTCTCTCTCTCTGGCCCCTATCTCTCCCTTCCTCTGCAAACTTAGTTGTAAAGAGTTTCCATGATCTCAGCTGAAAGACATATAGAGGCACAGACATCGA
>NC_137922.1:54335368-54342868 GCF_963457725.1 Sprattus sprattus | reverse complement strand
CCTCATGTTCGGAGAGATCCCTGAGTCCGCATACCAACCCGCCACCCCCACTCTCCCGCCCCCCCCCCCCCCCCGCCCCAGACAATCCCACAATATTGGCCCAGCCAGCCCGGGCTTCAGGATTTATCTGCACAGTCGCAGACGGGCGACGCGAGTGGAGAACGCAGACCCTAAAAACAGATCTAAAGAAAGGAGAGACAGTCTGAGGGGGGGGAGTGGGGGCAGAGAGAGCGAGAGACAGAGAGAAAGAAAGACAGAGAGAGACAGATAGAGAGAGAGAGAGAGAGAGAGAGAGACAGAGAGAACGAAAGACAGAGAGAGACAGATAGAGAGAGACAGAGAGAAAGAAAGACAGAGAGAGACAGATAGAGAGAGACAGAGAGAAAGAAAGACAGAGAGAGACAGATAGAGAGAGAGAGAGAGAGAGAGAGAGAGACAGAGAGAGAGAGAGAGAGAGAAAGAGAAAGACAGAGAGAGCGAGAGAGAGAGAATGAAAGAGACAGATACAGTTACCTTATTATCTCTTGTCATCGCTCTATAATCACACTATTCTTTAATTCCTTTCTGAGTACCTGGAAGTTGTCCTGACTTTAAAGCGGTACTTTGCAGCACAATGAGCCTCTTTTTGACGTTTCAATAGGCAACTAGCTAGTTTGGGTATCGTCTTCAAATTCAGTCAGATGGTATATGGTCACGTGAAGGATAAAGACGTGTTCTGTCTGCCCTTCACATGATGTGTACTATGTACGTTCATGTTCCTCAAGTGATGTGTACTATGTACGTTCATGTTCCTCAAGTGATGTGTACTATGTACGTTCATGTTCCTCAAGTGATGTGTACTATGTACTTCTGTGTTCCTCATGTGATGTGTACTATGCTAAAAATACATTTAAAAAAGGACATGCCCAAACGACACCAGTTAGCATGTTAGCTCGCGTCTCTGAGTGCCAACTGGGCTGTATTCAAGATATTTTGATGCCTTTTAGATCATTAGCTCACTAGTTTCAGACCAAAAGCCCTTACTGCTGCTTTGTGTTTGCAGAACCGATGCAGTTCTGCGAGGAAGAATATATGTCCTGCTGTTTCCTGCCTCTCTCTCCCACTGCTGTCTCCCGTATCTCTCACAGACCGCTGCCTCCTGTCTCTCTCCCACTGCTGTCTCCTGTCTCTCTCTCCCACTGCTGTCTCCCGTATCTCTCACAGACCGCTGCCTCCTGTCTCTCTCCCACTGCTGTTTCCTGCCTCTCTCTCCCACTGCTGTCTCCCGTATCTCTCACAGACCGCTGTCTCCTGTCTCTCTCTCCCACTGCTGTCTCTTGTCTCTCTCTCCCACTGCTGTCTCCTGTCTCTCTCACCCACTGCTGTCTCTCTCACCCACTGCTGTCTCTTGTCTCTCTCACCCACTGCTGTCTCCTGTCTCTCTCTCCCACTGCTGTCTCTCTCACCCACTGCTGCCTCCTGTCTCTCTCTCCCACTGCTGTCTCCCGTATCTCTCACCCACTGCTGTCTCCTGTCTCTCTCTCACCCACTGCTGTCTCCTGTCTCTCTCTCCCACTGCTGTCTCCCGTATCTCTCACCCACTGCTGTCTCCTGTCTCTCTCTCACCCACTGCTGTCTCCTGTCTCTCTCTCCCACCGCTGCCTCTTGTCTCTCTCTCCCACCGCTGCCTCCTGTCTCTCTCACCCACCACCGCATGGATGATGAGCACTTTGCCAGCCGTGTCCCTTAACTCACTCACAGACACCTTAAAGAAGCCCTCTTCCAAAACCCACCTCCGGCTTGGCAGGGTAGGTTTATTGACACTCTCTCTCCACACAGACACACACACACACACGCACACTCTCTCTCCACACAGACACACACACACACACACACTCTCTCCACACAGACAGACACACACACACACACACACACACACACACACACACACACACACACACACACACACGCACACTCACACTCTCTCTCCACACAGACAAATGACCACTATTCCTCCTCCGCCACCTTTCCAAGGAACCGGCATTCCTATCTAAAACCCTTTTCCCGTTTCCTCCCAAGTTCCTGTTTGGTCCTTGAGAATTTCACATGACGGTTCCGTGCAGTGAAAGTCCTGACAGAGGAGGATATGGTGAAAGAGGGTGGCCACAGGTATGTCTGGAGACGGATTTGAGGATGGGCTTCCTGTGTTTCTGTCTAAAGGTATAACCACAAAGTGTGAGATCTAGCCTGGTTCTGTACTGAAAATCATTATTTTTCTTCCGCCATAGAACGAGTTTTCTTCTCTCTATGCGACATCTCTTTTTCAATTAAACTGCAACCTCAATTGAAATGTCATAGTATAACTACTAGTAGCAGTGTTAAGAGCAGTAGAAGTACTAGTGGTAGTTCAGGATATTTTGGAAATACAAGCATGAATAATGACTTATTATGAATGTTAATGTCTTTTAACTTTTATACACACAAGTCTGGCTAAGCAACCAGGGCCAGTATTATTACAAACAGGCCATAGTTCAGTTTAAAACCAGGGCCAGTGTCATACAGATATGTTGCTGCTGGTAAACATTGTAGATTTGAATTGTAGATCAACACATTTTGTCAGGGCAGAGAAGAATGATAATTTGCTGTTGTGAGAGAATGAGAGAATGTGTTGTTGTTTAAGAATGCATGATGTGTGAGAAAACAACTACAACAAACAGGCCACAGTTCAGATCATTATGAGGAGCAAATGTGTTCCTCTCAGACCCCCAAGCCTTCGGTGCGTCTGAATAAAAGACTTTTCTCTCCCTCCTCTCCTCGCCTCTCTCCTTTCCCTCTCAAGCAACATATCTACCTTTCAACACAAAAAACTATCCTGTGGGTCCCTCCCCGTCAAGCGGAACGCTGTTTAGAACCAGGTTCTGGCGGTGAGGGGGAACAGACGGTAACAGCAGCACCGTAGAGAAGAGGTCATGTCAGAGGTCAGCTGGTGAATGTCACAGTGCAAAAAAAGTTTTTCTTTTTTCATACACTACAATGAAGTACTAAGATTCACTGGAGACCTAATACTTAAGCCAGAAAGCAACATTTACAGCCATCTTTTGGCAAGTGCACATATATATATATATATATATATATATAGGTGAAGAGGTGGTGTGTGTGTGTGTGCTGAGGTGGAATGTGTGTGTGCCTCATTGTTTAACATTTTACTGCAGGGTTCCTTTTTACCTTTTTACTTAAAACTAATAATAATTACAATACACTGTAATTTCGACAGGGGTAACCAAACCAAACTCTGCAAATAAACATGAAATACTAATAAATGGTGAGTGTACTGTAAATGAAGCAAGAATACAGCAGACCAGAAAAACACACAGTCATGAACCTTCAAAGAACAAGATGGCCACCTCAAAGGGAAAAGAGCATGTGTAGATTTATGCTTACAGTGTCTGATCAAGAACTCCTCCCACATTATACATTATAAGTTGGATTTATATAGAATCAGTTCGTGAGCAGATGAAATGATGCAACATTAATGAGACTGAACAGACCATGATATCAGTGTCTAAATGAACACAGAGCTGAGGCAGACTTTTATAATTTTATTATTTTTTTATTAGTTTTATACTGCAAGTGCTATACAACCAAGGAGTGCACGCTTAAATTAATGATCTGTTTCCTGTTCACATCAAAATACTGCAATAACTTAGTTGAGACAAAAGATGAAATCTTCAGTCAAAGGTGTTTTTTTTTTACAAAATGAACAATATTCTCTTTTAAGAAGAAAAATCCAAATCTGCTGATATCATATAAATCACATTTTAAGTCTAAATCAGACAATATTACAAAGAGAGCAATATTATTAATATTTATTAAACCCATTCAGCTGCTATGTGGAGCACGAAAGTCAACATTTCCCAATGCAATATGAGATCATGCTGAGGAGCCAGAGCAATGTAATGCTTGCGGCTAAAATAGATCACAGGACAAAAGAGAGTGAAAAGAGAGGATATTACTTTTTTTTTTCTCCATGAGTGCCACTCATGAACTAGCTCCCCCTGCTGGTCACTGGGAGTAGTAGGCGTGAAGCCCATGCAGTCTAGGGACCCCAAAAAAAAAAAAAAAAAAAAAAAAACCCTCCACATAGCAAGCAAACACACATACGAACAGATTCAGTCTAGCGCGGTTAGATTAAGAATTAAGCTCAGGGACTAGACACATGCAGTCTAGCATCGAACGCCTGAAGGCTTCAAGATATATCAACAAGGAAACAGGTTTACACAAAAAGCAAAAAAAAGAGAGCGTGGATTAGTGAAAGGAGGAAAGGGGATAAGGGAGTGTGGATAAGTGAAATAAGTGAAAACAAAGTGGATGAGTGAACACAAACAAACAGAAAGAGGAGAGCATCACGTCAACAGGCCAAAGAACATCGCAGAATGACATCACAGAATGACATCACTTCTACATGCTCTTCTGTTGACCAATCCATTTCAACATTCCACTGATGACATGCAGGTCATGTACTCGTACATATTCATTCATTAATTATACCTACATGCATACATAAAGACAGAAGCAGACAGACGGAAATGGATGTGCACATACAAGGCTGTATGCTAGCCTCCAGATGCTTGACAGGTGTGTGTATGATGACGCACACACACACACAGCGGCGACGTCCAACACCACTCTACGACGCGACAGCCAGGTAGCCTGAGGCAGACCTAAGGGTGGGAGACCACATGCTTATTATGTTGTATGCACCTACAGATTGTATCGTTATGGCGCTATATAAATACAATTGAATTAAATAGTATGCAGCATCCACTCTGAACATACAGTGGAGGACCGCATACCTGTTATGTAGTATGCAGCATCCACTCTGATCATTACATTTACATTTAGTCATTTAGAATTTATCCAAAGCAACTTACAAGGATGTACAGTGGTGGCCAAAATTATTAGAACACTAGACATATTTAAGAGTTTTCAGTTGTTTTTGTTGAATTGGCCATTGAAATACCCTAAAAACGAATTCAATATCTACAAAGTCATCATTATGCTCGATACACCATAGAATAGAGCCATCATAATGAGATTTAGGTCATTTTCCGTACAAAAACAAGCTAGGCCTATTTCACTGTCAATGTCACACAATCATGTTCCTGCACAGAAGAAGCCAAATTACTTGTGTAATCATTGTCAAGTGTTATTGTGGTTAAATTGATGGTGATGCAAGAGTCTTAGGACACAGCTCGGCGATTCTTTTGAATGTACAAGGCCTATCCTGCTCATTAAGTGATTGGTAACATCAGGGTTTTGTCACTGAGGCCACACCACCAAATGGTATAGATCCAAAGCCTCTAGAAGCAGTCTTGAAGCACATGTTGCTCTTTGAACATGGCTAAGGTGAAGAAGGAGCTAACGAGTGAGCAACGGGTTCGAATAAAGGCTTTTTTTTGATGCTGGCTGGAGTTACTGCCCCATAGCCAAGGACTTGAGATGCAGTCCAAGCACTGTAAAGTACACTTTAGACCACCATGGCACCAGAACCGAAAGGGGAGAGGTTTCAAAAAGAAACTCTCAGACACACAAGTGAAGCATCTCAAAATTCTCAGTCTTCAGGACCGAAGAAAGACTTTACAAGAACTGTGTTACGAGATCAACATCACAATGACTAATGGTGCAACAGTGTCTTCAAGAACTGTCCGCCGGAAACTGGGAGAAGAAGGACTTTTTGGCAGAATAGCAGCAAAGAAACATTACTGAAAGAGAACAATTGAGTGTAACGCCTGAAATTTGCAAAAGAACACAAGAAATGGACAAAGAAAGATTGGTTTAAGTGTTGTGTACTGATGAGTCCAGGTTTGAATAGCTTGGCAAGAAGCAAAGCATGTATGTTCCACAAAGTGAGGCGGAGAGATATAAAAATTAGTGTCTTTTGCCAACAGTTAAACAAGGAGGGGGTAGTATTATAGTGTGGGGTGTAATTTAAGCCTCAGGAACAGGTGACTTTGGCTAAATCGATGGCATCATGGATACAAAAGTATACCACAACATTCTGGTGAGGCACGGAGTTCCTTCTTGGAGATGTCTTATTGGGCCTGGATTTATTTTCCAAGAGGACAATGACCCTAAACATCATTTTAACTATTGCCGGATCTACCGGCGACAAGGAATCTGCTGTAACATAGAAAATTATGGACCGGCCCTCTCAAAGTCCGGACTTCAAACACATCAAGCAAATTCGGGGCAAGTTGGAAAATAAACTAGACAGATCTATTGTTAATTCCAAGGAAAGCCTTTGGCTTGAGTTGCAGAAGGCATGGGATAACATTACTGTTGAAGTTCTCAAGAAATATATTGACTCTATGCCAGAGAGATGTGCTGCTGTAATTGCTGCAAAAGGTGGACGTACCACATATTAAAGTTAAAAGTGGATAAAAACAGTAGGATTCACTTCATCTGATATTTGTTGTGCTCAGAACAGCCATCTGCATGTTTCATGAACATTAAGAATTAAAATCATGTTTTGGAGGCAAAAAAAAAGGTAATTATTCTCAGATCTGTCAGGTGTTCTAATAATTTTGGCCACCACTGTATATACATTTTTTTTTTTTATATGTACAATGATAGCACACTGTACATCAAGAGCAATTAAGGGTTCAGTGTCTTGCTCAAGGACGCTTCAGTGAGGCAATGAGGAATTGAACTAGCTTGTGATTACTAAACAATTTCTCTACCTCCTGTACCACTGTCGGCCAGCATCCACTCTGATCATACAGTCTGACATTTCTATGGAATTGAGGAGAACTTGGTGGAAAATGGCGATCTACGATCAGAATAATACCAAGAGCTGTACTCTTAATTGTTTTAGCTTATTGTATTGTGGAGTTGCTATATGTTGTCCCTCATGGCACCAACAGGAGCAGCTCTCCAAATGTCGTTGTATGCAGGGTGCGATTTGCCGGGGAGGATGGTGGGGATTTACCCCCCCTCTGGTTTTTTTTTTTGTTCACTGAATTAGCGAGTCCTGTCCAAAACAGTTGCGTTTCAGTTTCAAAGTTTGTTTCGGTTTCAGTTTTTCAACGTGAATGAGAGGGAGCACAAGAACTGAGCGTCTAGCAGCGATTATCATATCATAGACATAGATGATGCATGTATATGAAGAGAATTAGGCCTATGTATTGCCTGTTTTTTTTTTTTCATGATAAAAAAAAATAAAAAAAAAAACACATCCCCCCCTCTGGTTTTTGGACAAATCGCACCCTGGTTGTATGCAAATACAATAACAGACATTTAATTTTAGTTTTTTTCGGCTAAAGCTGCAGAGACCTTTAAATGGCTGCCCAAAGCACTCTTAGGCATTTGGGAGTTAAACCCTTTGAACTCACTCCATGTTGCTCTTGAGCTGGTGGACGGTGCGCTTGTCCAGGTAGCGGCAGAAGAGCGTCAGCAGGTTGGAGGGCAGGAAGAGCGGCTCCACCAGGGAGGCGTGGGATAGCTGCTGGGCCACCTGGAAGA
>NC_137922.1:54325368-54330368 GCF_963457725.1 Sprattus sprattus | reverse complement strand
ATTTGACAAGTCAAGGCTAGAAAAGGCAGTTTATACATGACTACTACAAACTGAAATGTTTAAGGACTTTGCTTGAAGGCTTCTCTTAATGACGTAGAGCCATAAATCTGAACCAATAGAAGAGTTAAACAGACCTGAACTGATATGCATTGGCTGATGGGCTATAGAGGGGGGCGGGTCTTGGAGAGAGAGGGCCGAATCGGGGCTGTGCCATCTTTGGAGTGAGTGGCTGAGGGGATGTGATGCGGGGCTGAGGTACAGAGACAGGACAAGGTCAAAGTTCAAAGTTCAAGGTCATTAAAAAATAAATAAAAACACTAGTCAAATGACAGAGAATATGGGCCTTTTCCAGACAAGCCCCTAGCACCACGTGAACTGCCATCCCATAATGAGTGCCATCCCAAACCAATCAGCAGAGAGTGGAGGTGGGCTAGAAAACCCTCTATTGGCAAATCTACAGTGATGCCGATTTTGCAAGTATGTGGCACAGGCTATAAAACCCTCTAATGGCCGCTCTGCATGGATTTCCAGTTTGGTGAAGAATGAAAGATGGGAGAGTGGGTGGGGCGTCACCTGGTTAAATTGCTGTCGGGGGTTAAACAGTTGCCGTGGACGTAGTGGTGAGCGAGGACTCATGGGATTCATCTACACACACACACAAAAAAAATTATAATAAAATACATTTATACAATTAAGTCTGCTCAGGAGACATGTGAAAGGCAAAGCGAGTTTCAAATTGGGGGGGGGGGGGGGTGCTCGCTCACCTGAGTGTACCAGCCCTGGGAGAGGGGGTGGACGGGAGGGTTCTCGCTCACCAGGCCCCTCCTCCCTTGGAAGGCAGTGGGCAGGAAGGGGCGGGATTTAGACAGGAAGTGAGGGTAGGTGGGCAGGCGGGGGGAACCTACAGGCCTGTCAATCACTCGGAGGATGGCCTCATCCTGCAGGTGAAACACAAGATGAAGAAGGACAAGTGAGTGTGTTTGGAGAGGGGCCATACCACAAATGTGTCAGATTTCTCGTCACTGGAGTACAAATATTCATAAAATCACTCCATATATTTCCTGATTGGCTGACGGGTGTCGTGATATTACTGCACCACAGGACACCTTTGATGCAAATCCAGTAATTAATACAAATTATATATACACCATTTTACATCAGTGTTTTTGAAACTTTGAAAGTCAACTTTATCAACCATAGCAAACAACGGATGATGCAAAAGCTGCCCACGCATAGAAAGTACAGGCTACCACGGTGAATGTGTGTGTGTGTGTACCTGATAGAAGCTACAACAGTGAATGTGTGTGTGCGTGTGTGTGTGTGCGCACCAGATAGAGGCTACAGGCTACAACAGTGAATTTGTCGTCAGGCAATCTAAAGAATTAAAAACTAATTTTCTCATTTTGCCAAGTGGTGTAAACGGTTTGAATTCCGTGGTTACTTAACAGGTTATCTTACACAAATGATAGTGACAGAGGATGGACAGTAGCCTGACAGGAGTGGTAAAGGACAAACAGATACAGTCATTAAAATAGTAAGTGCCCCCCCCCCCCACACACACACACACAGACAGACCTGCAGAATGGGCTTGGTCGCGTGTCCTCTTAACCCTTCGGATGGTGGCACCCACTGCGGAAAAAACACAGAATAATCACTTATCCTCCACTCCACTAGGCGTCACTCCAGAGTTCTTGGTGGTTTGAAAAGGTTAAAGGTCAGGCACTTACCGAATTGGAGTTCACATGATCCCAATACGAGGTGTGGCAGCAGTCCACTATGGCACTGTCAAGGCTCTATAGCACGCGCACACACACACACACACACACACACACACACACACACAGTACACAAACACACACAGACACACAGACACAACGCACACAGACAGACACAAACACAGTACACAAACACAGTGCACAAACACAGTGCACAAACACAGTGCACAAACACACACAAGAAATCTGTGAAGACAGCCATGAGTGTAGTAGACAGCTAAGGAGGACAGAGCGATGACCTCTTGATGGTCTCACCTTCAGACTGGGTCGCACCTTGATGCTCTTCACCACCGCCGGGTCCTCAAAGATCTGCCCGCGCCCGCCCCTTCCTCTCTGGCCGCGGCCGCGGAACCACACCACCGCCGGGGGCCTGGGCTGAGCGCGGGGAACGGGGTAGGAGACAGGCTGTCTGTCGGGGAGAGGCCGGGGAGATTGAGACGGAGGAGGAGAAGGAGAAGGAGAAGGGGAAGGAGGTGGTGGTGGAGAGGGTGTCTGAGGTGGAGGGTTCTCTTCCGGTTGTGGGGTGTTGTTGTCGTCATCGTCATCGATGGATCTGCCGAGAACGGCGTCACCTCCCCCTATCTCTGCTTCTGTTATTGGGGTTCGCAAGAAAGGGTTCAGGAGAGGAATTTATTAAAAGATTTAAATGTACACTGGCTCACTGGGATATGAGACAAGCAAGAGTAGAGCAGCACTCAATGAAAAACACCACGAAACCCACTGGTGTGGTCAGTCAAAAACATGGTAAAGACAAGGTGTACAATTGCCCCATGTGGAAATCTAAATCTTTAATATCGAAACTAATATTTTTTTAGTAAAAAAAAGGTGTTTGTGAGGGTTTTGCTGTAGCAACACTTAGAAGGCATCAAGGTAAAATACAAATGTTACACTTGCCTTAGGGTCAATCACATCCACTAACCAAGGCAAAGCCAGCGGTAATATATTTAAATATATATATATATATATATATATATATAAACAATAAAATATGACAATAACAAATGTCACCTGCTCCAAATGTCTCTTCGTTGTACAGATCGATTGACTCGTCTTCCTCGACCATTTCTTGTAAGAGGCCAGACTCCTCCCTTGCGTCCCCCTCTCCGTCACTCCACTCGCCGCCATTCTCGGGCCACGCGGCTTCGGACGCGGGAGTGTCCGTGTCCTAGGCGCGCGGGAATCCGTTTAACGAGTGATCAAATGCAAGTCGGACCTCTGAATAATCCCTAGAGCTGTACTAATGTGCTGTACACTCTATAAAGCCAAAAACCTCGCAAGGAATCACAAAAGATTATCATTTACAACTCGACTAATGCTTAACTTGCAACATTCCCGTACTTATGTTTCTTTTTTTGAATACGTCTCATGTAACGTAGTATTTATTGTTACACCTGTTCTCTCCCTTGTAAGTCGCTTTGGATAAAAGCGTCTGCTAAATGACTAAATGTAACTGCATGTTGTGGATCACCAAGTTATTCACAGAGCATCGTAGAGGTTGACAAACGCTTGGAGGCAATCACACCCCAATTATCCTACATGTGCAAGGGCTCAAGCCTCGAGTAGGAATGTCAACAGACTTGAAAGCAAGGGAAGGGCTATACTTACAGGTTGTTCCGTATCACTCATTGAGGAAACTGATGATTTGGTTTAGTTTGGTTTGTCACGTTTGATACACGTCTAGCGCCGTCGCTCCCATCTGACATATTTGTGAACTTATTAGCGTATTTAAATTGGCACACCTGTGGAATGGGCGGGGTCAGAACGCAGCGTTGCTTTTCATCAAATCTGGATAACTTACGTCACTCTTTTCGAACAGCCTTACTTGAAATGTAATAATAATAATAATAATTATTATTATTGTCTTCCCAGACGCCACACATTTGAATTGAGAACATCTTTGTTGTCATCATTTGTGTTGCTGTGTGACAATATGAAAATGTCAAAAATGTATAAATGAGATAGTTCTTTATATTTGATGGCTTGGCATTGGTAAACATTTCTGACAAATCTTTGGCACCATAAAACAAAGCGAACATTCTGACGATACAAAATACACATCATGTAATACAATAGGATACATTTTTGCAATAGCAGTTACATTATATATTGTGGTAAAAAAGCAAATATATTAAATGGGATTGCAGATACATAAAAATCCTTCATTTAGAACATTTCAGATCATTCCTTCAAATGTTTGGATAATAATTATGAGTACACAGGAAAATCGAGAGCAAATGTGTGTGTGTGTGTGACTGTAATCAATGCAAGCAATGACCATTACACTGATTTGAGCTTCTCTTATAGACATTATTAACTTCATGGTCAAGTGATTCGGTAGGTAAAAGGTAAACAAAACAAAAAGAGGAAAATAACCCATAGAAACCGTCTCTAAGGCACTGCAGTGAGGCCTGCACTATAATCTTCAGATTGTTCCAGAAGACGCGCAGATAGCACTGGGGACGGGGGGGACATGTACCCCCCAGATTCATAGTGACAAAAATCCGTTCCTACCACTCTCCCTACGTAAGGCGACAATCATCAGTTAATAACTCTGCACAGCTGAATAGGCAATGTTAGCATCCCCTTCAGTTTAAAAATCCCATCTGCACCGCTGGCCTGCACTATAATCTTCAGATTGTTCAATGGGGCTTCTTCCACTACCTGGTGAGGTCTGTTAGCCTCAGACCACTGCTAACCCTGCGTCTCATCCAGCTCTGATCAGACCACTGCAAACCCTGCGTCTCATCCAGCTCTGATCTGAGACAGACCTGCTGGATGAGAGCCAGATCTGAGCCGGATGAGAGCCAGATCTGAGCCGGATGAGAGCCAGGTCTGAGCCGGATGAGAGCCATGTCTGAGCCAGATGAGATCCATCCATCCCAGCTCAGCAGACAAGCACATTCCCACACCAGACTTGAACTCGCAACCTTGAAAATGGGAGGCGGGCGTGCTAGCAAGGATACTTAAACCGCTAGTCGCTAGCACGCTGGTCTCTTAAGGTGTCAGGGAGGGAGGTTGACGCCTCCATGACGTGCACCAAAAGAAATACATATCAAGAAACTACTAGTGAAGACTAAATACAGAACACGTGGCATACCTGACACCAAAAAGAAATACACAGAAGTGGGAGCTAGCAAGTGAGTGAGGGAGCGAGCCAGACGCACACACAGCTCCTCTGTCGCGGGACAGTAGCAAATGCCGCATCAGTGCCACATCAGGGCCACA
>NC_137922.1:54300368-54315368 GCF_963457725.1 Sprattus sprattus | reverse complement strand
CTTTTAGATTCCTACTTTACATCAATAATGTTGTGTAAATTACGTCTCAACATTAACGTCTTGCAGACACCACTGTATAAGTTGTCTTTGTTCTTGAAGAGTGGCTCACACACACACACACACTCTCTCTCTCACACACACACACACTCTCCCTCTCTCTCGCACACACTCACACACACACAAACACACTCTCTCTCTCTCTGAAACAAACACACACACACACTCTCTCTCTCTCACACACACACACAGTCTGGGACTAAAGCTTTTCAGTGGCCAGCAGTCAGTGCTGCTGAATGGATCTTGGCATCTCATCAGACAGACTACAATACACACACACACACACGTTCATAAACAAAGTACGTACACACACACAGACACAGACACACACACACACACAAACACACACACACACACACACACACACACACACAGAGAAAGACAGACAGGTACTCCTGCCATGATGGATAAGCACTGAGAGGACTAGAAGTTGTTTGTGGTCTCCAGCGATCACAATGATTCATACAGCATTAGACAAACACAGGCAGAGGAGCATGCTATTACGCTTACACACACACACACACACTCACACACACGATCACACTCTCTCTCACACACACTGCAAGGCGGGAGTGCTCATATAAGGAGCCAAATGTCTTCTCAATGGGAATGATGACCATATTTAGACTAGCCAACCGTTTGGCTTGGCCCAGACTCTTCTGGACTCTGGTGCTCTTTCTCCGAAAGCGTGCAGCCTTACAAACACTAGGGAGCAGTGACATATAAACACACAGCCTCTTTGCCCGCTACACTACACAGTATACAGGTCTGGCTCTCTGTCTCTCTCTCTCACACACACACACACACACACACATGCATAACCCAATCAGGTCCAGATGTCTTGGATCATAAAAAGAAGAATTCTGCCTTTTGCCTGGTAAGCACATCTCACACACTGACATCTCTAAGATACGGGGGCAGGCAGTGTGGAAAAGTCAGATTAATTTGACACAAATGTGCCCTGTTCTTTAGTCACCCTTCCGCTGTGTAAGTGTGGAATATCAGCAAAACATAGCTCGATTCAAGAGAAGCATACATGAAGGAGAAATAGAGGGAGACAAAAGACAAGGAGAGATGTAGAGAGAGCTGACAAATGTCAAAGACTAGGAAACACATGAAGAGTCAGTAAGAAACACTTGTTGAAGTGTACCAGCTCAGCCCACTGTAAACGCCACAGATGTCAGCAGCTGGACCTGAGGCTATGGCAGCAGGGAGTGTGTAGCCCAGAGATGGGGGTCTGTTGCTCCCGCATGGATGTGTGTAATGTATGACTAGGTCTCACTGAGTCACCAGTTTAGGCCTTTCCCATGATTTCTCTCTCTCTCTCTCAACTTTGTCACATTGACACACTCACACTCAAACACATTTAGACATACATGTGTGTAAAGTATAAACAAGAAAATAACATTTGTGCAATAATGTAACTTTCAAAGCCCACACATTATCTAGTAAGTTGCTAGAGTTGAGATTTCCCACTAAACAAGAACATCCTTTTCTACTTCTTTCAAAAGGTCTGTACAACTACAGACGTCTCAGATTATTATCATAAAATAATACCATAGGGATTGCCCTTAATTTTGCCTTTCTTTCCGCTAGATCTCCACCCTTCCCTCCCTCTCTCTCGCATAGCCAAGAAACCGTTAGATTGAGTGCCATGTTACTACGACACAGAAAAGAACGGAGAACACGTACCTAAATCTTCCATGCTGCTGTGTCCTACAATAATCCTCTAAAAGGAGAAACGCATCAAAAAGAAACTGGGAAATCTAGAGTTTTCGCCCCAAATATCGTAAACCTGAACGTTGCGTACTCCTGGGCCAACTACAGTCCGCGTTTAGCCCGTTTAAACTTTTTGAACACAGCGTTATTCCCGGATAGAGCACCGGGAGAGAGAGAGAGCTAGAAAAAGGAGGGCGTCCCGTTTCTTTTTTCCTCTCCGCCCTTCTTCCTGTGCTATGTCTCAGAGCTCCGCTGGACTGCCCAGGGAACACAGGCGTAGCCGGGCGGCTGCGGTCCTAGCCTCCCCCGAACCCCGGCTCATGACGTCACCCCATACATTCCTAGCCCATATTTGGGAGAGAAAATTGAAGATTTGATCCGAGCGCCAAGCTCTCCTGTGTCGGCTACTGTAATGATGAAGGCGTTTGGTTGCGTGGCAGTTGCCCAGTTGTGCGAGTCTGATTGAATTTTCTACTCACTCCGCATCCTGTCTGGCAAGGGTTTGCCATAGCAACCCTAGTGACGGGGTCAATTTCAGGTCACACACAGGCCCTCAGTGGCCGTTCATGTAACGAACAAGATTAAAAGTCAGTTTAAGAAATGCTTTAGGTGTGAATACCGAAAATAAGCTTGCCTTATGTTTTATTTTTCCATTTGAATCACAGCACGTCTTCTCTCAATGGGGATAAGTTAGGCCCTTGAGTGTTGAGCACTTACAACATGTCTTCCATTTGAATGACTGACTGAACAGTAGACTTAGAGTAGGTGTCAGAAAGTATTCCTTATTGTGGTATGTTTGTCAATGATATAAAATAAAGATGAGGGTGTAAGATAAACATAAAAACACAAACGAGACACATTTGACTAAAACATGTCATCTCACCATAATAACACAATGAAACACTCATTTTAAAAAACCAAAAGAAAAAAATATTTATTCAGCTCACAGTTACAGGTTATGTTTAGCATTTGTTTGGAGAAAAAGAGAGGGAGGAAGAGAGAGAAAGAGAGAGAGAGAGGGAGGAAGAGAGAGAAAACGAGTCACTGGGTTTTTGGATGTTACATGACGTCCAATAAGAAATCTCACCATTATCTCTCCCTTCTGCCTTACCATATTAAATACATTACACTGGGAAAAAAAGAAAAAAGAAAAGACAACAATACAGACACGATGTCCAAACCTTGTTGCTTCTTTCTCAAGAGGTTTTTAAGGAGACCATCACTATGTCCAATGCTATTGAATTTCTCATTTAGGAACCAGAACTGTTTTCAGGGTAACTAGAACCAGTAAATCAGACAGCAATTCTACTGAGGAGGTACGCATGAACCATAAAACTTGGTGAGCCTCCGAAACCAGAACTAGGTTCAGGAACCATGCCATTAGACATGGTGGCCCTCCGAAACCAGAACTAGGTTCAGGAACCGTGCCATTAGACATGGTGGCCCTCCAAGACCAGAACTAGGTTCAGGAACCGTGCCATTAGACATGGAGGCCCTCCGAAACCAAAACTGGGTTCAGAAACCATGCAATCAGGAACCTTATCTGTAATATAGTCTCCATGTCTGGATGCCCTTTGGGTTCAGCGCTAAACAATGAGATGTAACCGAACACCAGATCTGCTCCAAAAAAAGAGAAGAAAACCCTCTCCCCCCCCCCAAAAAAAACAGACCAAAGAAAACTAGAGTTGCACAAATAAAAAGTTTATATTTCAATTTTCGGAAAGGTATTTCTTCTTCAGGCCTAAATCAGATAATATATTAAATTAAATAATGCACGTCGTAGCACAGGAGGTTGGAGGTGAACAGGGGGCTGATGGGACAGTGTAAGCTTAGCACATTAAGAAGCTATGGGCCGACACAGTGCTGGAGCACTGGCCTGTGGGGAAGCGTCTGGGCAGGGAGGTGTAGCGCGCACGTCTGCATCCCGCATCCGCAACCGCATTGAGCACAGGATTCATGCATGTTTTTCGCTCTTTTTCTTTTTAAGTTTAATACAGAAACGTCATCTCTTCTCATCACACCGCCTAACAGTACTCAAAGTTAACAAATAATTATTATAATAATAATAATAATAATGATGATAACGAAACTATACTTACTGCTATAACCCCTCCTCAAGCAAAGCCTAGGTCATTCATACAACTGCAAAAAAAAACTAGTGAATATTAAATAAGGTCAGTCACACTGACTCTCCAATCGATGACAATCAAACTGTGTGTGTGTGTGTGTGTGTGTCCTGAACTAGTTATGCAGTATATGCTTTACATCAGATTGACTGGCCTCGGGTGTATGTGCCTGTCAGTGTGTGAGTGGATGAGTGCGTGTCGTACTGTGTAAGAACAGGTGTATTCTTAATACAAAGGGTTCGCTGTATGCGTTCGTATGTTGCGCCAGGTAAATTGGTCACTGTGTTGTGTGTGTGTGTGTGTGTGTGTGTGTGTGTGTGTGTGTGTGTGTGTGTGTGTGTGTGTGTGTGTGTGTGTGTGTGTCTTACAGTGTAAGTATATGTGTGCATCCTGAACAGGAAGGTTATGCTGAATGCATTCGTAGGCTTTGCCCCAGGTAGTCTGTAGCAAAGAGCAGTGCCATAGAGGTGGTGAAGGTCATCATGGAATCGCCTGCTTTTTCTAGTGTGTGTGTGTGTGTGTGTGTTGTGTGTGTTTTTACACACTATCTTATAAGCCCCATTGTGTGCATGTCTTGTTAGATGCTAATTTTTTGCGTGCGTGCTTGTGTGTGTGTGTGTGTGTGTGTGTGTAGTCCATCCATCTCTCTCTGATGTGTAACACTCTACAGTCCCTCTCCTCCTCCTCATCCTCCTCCTCTTCATCCTCCTTGTGGCCGGTGGATCGCTCCCTCACTGCACGGACTGCTCGTTGGCGGTGCTGCCGGAGTCCTGGGGCTTCATCACATCAGGAAGCTCTGGAGGACTGGAGAAGGGCTCCACCTGCAGGGGCTCAAAGGTGTCGCCTGGAAGGGGGGGGAAAGAGGTAGGGAGAGATTTAAGAGTTTGACAGAGATGGATGTGTGTGTGTGTGAGATGGGGGAGAATTGGGGAAAAAAAGGCAGAAATGTAAGAAAGAGTGTGTACACAACAGAATGAAATAAGGAGAAAAGGACGTAAGAATAGAGAGAGCATGACGGAGAGAAATGAGGAGTGTGTGTGAGAGAGAGAGAGAGAGAAAGAGCGAGAGAGCGAGAGAGAGAGAGAGAGAGAGAGAGAGAGAGTGAGAGTGAGAGTGGAGTAAGATACAAATAAGAGATGTCAGATTAGAGAGTGTGAGCATGACAGAAAGAGGTGCCAGTAACAACAGAAAACAACTTCGTTTGAACCACTGTATTCACACCGATACCACATTATTAGTTAGATGCTTTGACACCAGAGGTCACTGTGATAGCTGCCCATTATCGGGGCAGACCCTGGCGAGCTACTGCGTTCCAAGGCCAGTTGCGTGTTCATTGCCACTCCCGGGGCTTGATCGTGCTAAATATTCTCTTAATGCATCCACCAGTGCACTTTTATAATACGAGCAGACACCTGAGCTGTGCTTACAAAAACGAAATCTATAGAAGCAATTTAGAGAAATCTTCGTTTAAAACTAAGGACATTTGCGAGAATAAGTTTAAATGCAATGAACTGAAGTCAATGGACAATGTAAACCGAAGAAAAGTGGTTCCAAAGACATTGTTAGATAGCTTGATGCAGGTTGGCAACTGTACTCACTTGATAAATGACTATACCAGCACTACGATGATTAATGAGAGCATATATTCGATTTAACACAGCTTATTTTCTGTTTTGCTTGTGTTCATTCAGTGTCGGTAGCCTCAACAAGCTAGGCTATCATTCATTCAGCTGTATCCACTGTTTAACCTCTGGTTTAAAACATGGCGCTGGTTGTTGTCTGCCACCCATGTCACAAGTGCCCCTACAAGCTGTTTTCCAGAGCCGCTCAAAAGTAAGTACTTATATAACAGTCTAGTAGTGCTTATAACATCCCCGAAAACGTTAAAAGAGGTCCTACATGGACGGTTCCTGCGGTTGAAACACAGCACAGAGGTGGCTCACCCCCTAAAACGGCCCACAAGTTCCAGTGGCGGAGAAGCACCTAATAATTACGTCTAATAAATAAATAAAACTGAGGATATAACCATTGGCATTCTGTATAATTGTCTAAGGCAACACACATCTATCAAGTAAGGAGTTGTTTGTTGAGTTGTGGTGGTAAAAATATCTTGATTGGGGTTCGTTATATGTACATTATATAAACCTACAAAGCCAGAGTTATTATTAGGCACACAGTTGTCTGAATAAATGCAATAAAAGCTTCAGGTTGATGTTCAAAGCATCTTCTCAAGCTGCATGTATCTGCTGACATGACAGGATCAGAATTTTAAAAATAGGAAGTGAGTCTGAAGCTAGACACACCAGTTGAGTCGGATCTTTCATTTATTTTCAGCAGAACGGCGTGAAGACCATTATCAATAACATTATCTTGTTCGCCGAGAATCCATGTGGCTGTATAAACCAGCTGATCAAGACTGCAGAGCCGGACAATTTGACCAGTGTATATTTGAGGCGTGTGAAGGGATGGAACAGACCTACAGATGAAATGTAAGCATGTTATATACATCCAACAGTGTGATAGGGTGCATGCGTGTGATAGAGTGAATGAGTGTGATAGGGTGAATGAGTGTGATAGGGTGAATGAGTGTGATAGGGTGAATGAGTGTGATAGGGTGAATGAGTGTGATAGAGTGAATGAGTGTGATAGAGTGAATGAGTGTGATAGAGTGAATGAGTGTGATAGAGTGAATGAGTGTGATAGGGGAGTATTGGGGGTTGGGTGAATGCGTGTGATGGGGTGAATGCGTGTGATGGGGTGAATGCGTGTGATAGGGTGAATGAGTGTGATAAGGGAGTATTGGGGGTTGGGTGAATGCGTGTGATGGGGTGAATGCGTGTGATGGGGTGAATACGTGTGATGGGGTGAATGCGTGTGATGGGGTGAATGCGTGTGATGGGGTGAATGCGTGTGATGGGGTGAATGCGTGTGATGGGGTGAATGCGTGTGATGGGGTGAATGCGTGTGATGGGGTGAATGCGTGTGATGGGGTGAATGCGTGTGATAGAGAGAATGAGTGTGATGGGGTGAATGCGTGTGATGGGGTGAATGAGTGTGATAAGGGAGTATTGGGGGTTGGGTGAATGAGTGTGATAGGGTGAATGAGTGTGATAGGGGAGTAGTGGGGGTTGGGTGAATGCGTGTGATAGGGTGAATGAGTGTGATAGGGGAGTAGTGGGGGTTGGGTGAATGCGTGTGATGGGGTGAATGCGTGTGATGGGGTGAATGTGTGTGATGGGGTGAATGCGTGTGATGGGGTGAATGCGTGTGATGGGGTGAATGCGTGTGATGGGGTGAATGCGTGTGATGGGGTGAATGCGTGTGATGGGGTGAATTGAGTTTGATAGGGTGAATGAGTGTGATAGGGGAGTAGTGGGGTTGGGGACTAACCGGTGAGGCGGAAGGCTAGTCCAACAGTAGCGGGAGCCTGTGGGCGAGCAGTCTGGTTGGTGTAGCCGTAGTCACCCAGAGTCTTACTGTCATCCAGCAGCTGTTCATCCTGTTATACAAACACACACACACACATATATATATTATGTATACACACACATTTTACCACAAGCAAAACCACACAGAGAGGAGCATAGGATGACAAAGTCACATAGACACACAACAGTGTTTCCCACAGAAATTTTGGGAAATTACGGTGCGCCATAGTCTCGTCAATATGTGGGAAACACTGCACACAAACATAAAAACGTGAAGGCAAATCACATATTGACACACAGATAAAACAAACACATATTTACAGAGAAAGAGGAACTAAAACTGGAATAAACAGGACATATGCAAACTTCTAGATTAACCATTGGAGATGGCACACAAATGGAGTATGAGAACAAATCCACCACCTTTAATAAATCTGAATAGATGCTGTGCTGTTGTAGTGGGGTACCAGTGCAAGGTGACAAAAGACCTGATGGATTGTGAGGCAATCCAGGTGACAAAAGGCCTGATGGATTGTGAGGCAATCCAGGTGACAAAAGGCCTGATGGATTGTGAGGCAATCCAGGTGACAAAAGGCCTGATGGATTGTGAGGCACATGCACTTTGCTTTTTTTTAATATTATTAATTATTGGAAATGTGCTAAAAAGTATCTTGCTCTGTGGACAGGTGTCCCTATAGGATTCACTGAAGCAACGTTGACATTATTCTGTTCCCATGTTAAGGGAAAATAATTTAACTAAAATTAAACCTATATAATGTGAAGTATTCCAATACATTAGTTATTTTCAAATCTAGCTTGAATTCTGAGTTACTCGGCAACCATACAAATAAAGAAACAATGTTACACCCAGGATGCTGCGCTTGTCTTGTGCGTGTCGTTTGGTATTGCCATCTGTGCAAGCAAGGCAATCCAGACTATTCTCAACAAACTGCCTAGCACCACCAGAGCAGGGGCGTCCCTCTTTACCTTTAAGAAGATTTTGAAGAACCAACTCTTCAGACAGCCCCTCCCCTCCTAAGTGGCACTTCAACTAGTGCTTAACTTGCACTTACAGCAGTTACATTTCTGCACTTCTTTTTTTATTTTCTATTTCTTATGTCAAGTAGTATTTATTGTTACACTAGGTGTCAATTGCTTGTAGCTTGAATGTTCTCTCCCTTGTACGTCGCATCGACAAAAGCGTCCTTTAAATGTAAATGTAGATCAGATTAGACGCATTACTTCAAACCCATATACGGTCAGAAAAGTATTTCAAGTATTTTAAATGCTCATAGTATGCTCACAAGTTCTACCGACGTATATGGAACATTTGGAGCATACATCTTCCTCAAGTAACCTACGTTACCTTGAAAAGTCTCTGGTCTTCGGGAGTTCTCTTCAGGATCCCCTCCACGATGCGTTTCAGCTCGTACACGGTCGTGGACTCCTTGGCGTCAGTGAAAATTGTCGCCTTGTGACGCCGGATCATTAAAAAGACGTCCTGGAAAGGACGAAAGATGTGTCAAAAACAAATATACGTCAACACTTGCTTGCTAGTAAATGATTAAGAGAAAGACTGCGTGTCTCCCTACATCTCCAACAAAATGCTAAGTTAACGTCACTTCAGCTGAAATACTTTCAACAAAAAACGTTAGCCGTCTTGTTAGCTAACTTGGTTGGATGATTGCAGTCATACAAATGTCTTGCCATGTATACCGTTCATCACAATTTACTAGTACATTCTAACTAGGCCTACATCCATTCATCAACAACATGATTAACAAGCGGCGACTGAACCGAAAGGAGTCCTGCAAATCAGGTTGGCTGACAAGCCCAGAGGCGTAACGTTAGCCACTGGTGCAGTGCAATGTAACGTTAACTGTTGCCTGAGACGACTAATGATACTGCGGCCTTGTTTTGATTTAAGGAGCCAGCACACCCTCTAACCGTTAAATAACAAAAAAATGAATTCAGGTTATGGTCAGCAATGTACACATATATATGGATCCCAAATGACTAGATTATTTTGTATGTTAAAAAACGGCCCTGTATCGGAGACATTCAGACAACTGCTATTCAGGCTTTAAAGCTAGCTAGCTTCACCCTCTGATGTCAACCACACAGCTAACAGCTTATCAGGTGAAGAAGCTAGCATAGCAGGCTAATTAATAGAATTTGGTTTATATAAATTCCAAAACTTAATTCAGTTAATTCCGAATAAAACGTTGGGTAATAACTGTTTAAAATGGTAAGCTACTTTTCAGGGCAACAATAGAGAAAATTAACAATCATATTTCCCAACAATGTGCTCTTTCTTGATTACTCACCATTTCTGAGCGCTGGTTGCAACACTCACCGCCTCACTCCGCCGCAGTCCCACAGTGCATTGCAGTAAAAGTGGGAGTGACAGCTGGAGCCTTACGTCATTTCTGTTGTTTTGGCGCGAGAGGAAAGTGTTTGAAAGAAATGTAAACGCGCGAGCAGTAAAATAACATCAACTGGTAGGGAAGCGTCGCTCATAGTTTAGCAAAGAAAGGGTTCTTGAAGTAGGGTAGTATTTGTAAAGTCGTTACAACAAAGGGATGTATGAAAATATACAAAGGACTGTCAGTGTCAACTGTCAGAACCTTATATTGCCAAACTAAACGCGGAACGTTACACGTTGTGCAAACTGTTGGTGGCTATTCCAGCTAACGATATAGCATAGGTGGTTTCGGTAACTATTCAAAATTAATGCTAACGTTACCTTTGTAATCTCTGCCAGTTTTACAAACAACGAACTTGGGTTACTCTTCAATGCCCTACTTATAAGAGGACTTCCACACTAGTTTGCTTGGGAAAGGCTTCCAACATTAGATCTCGGACTTATCGTCAGGTAAGTAACGTTACGAGTGTTATTTGTTAGCAAAATGTTGGTGTGCTAACAACATTTCCGAAGTCTCTGTATCTTCCCCCTACTTGGCTACATTATATAACTCTAGTCAACGTTTCGTCTGTGTCGTCAAACCTTTTCTGTTTATAAATAACGTTTGTCTTCAAAGCCTACAAGTCGTTCATGTGATATGTTCAACCCACTGAAAAAAAAAAACTGATGCTGTCATGTTGTTTTCTTTCCTGTCAACAGATTTGATCCAACTTGTCAACGGGAGAAAGCATTTCAAATTTCACTCGTATACCTCTCTGACAGATGCCTTCTCTGTATTTCTCCATTGGCACACTTTTAAGAGACACTTTTGGATCTATATTTTATTTTTTGTTATTTTAATAAATCCAAAAATCCTCACTTGCCGACATCATGTCTGTCACCATGGAAACTAATGTGGCCACCACCCCTCTCCCAATCCCAGCCCATTTCTCCCATGCCCAGCAGTCCTTCTCCCTGAAGAAGAGAAAGTTCCTTTCCTCTGCATTTTCCTCATCTGCCCTCTCCTCCCCCTCGCGTCTCTCCCACTCCCTGCCACCACGCCCACCCTCCAAAGGTTGCCCTCCCGTCAGTCGTCTGTTCCCTCAGGAGCCCCTTTCAGCCTGGACCCCGCTGTCACGCTCACTTATTGCCAAACCCCCTCCACCCTCGCTCTATGACCCCAAGCGACCGCAGTCCTTCTTCAGCCAGTGCTTTTCCAACCTTGGCCTGCTGGGTCGAGGCTCTTTTGGGGAAGTGTATAAGGTAAGAAGTTTCTGCATCCAAGCTTGTTGGAGTACTGGGGCACCACAGTATATCTCAGGCATCCCACTGTGTTTGACAGGTATAGGCAATATGAGAATATGCTGTTATTGTATTAGAGGAGTTTTGAATTACAGGGAACAGACTCATGTTGAATACATTTCTTTCTTCTGCAGACTGGTTTTTGATAATGTAGACAGTTACTGTCAGTGTAATAGTGTAGGGTTACAGAATTACATAATTCACTAATAACATGCTGTAAACTATGAATCAAGTCTAGCAACATGTCAACAAGTGTAAAAAATAGATTTTATTCAGGTAGCTAATGTATAAAAAGAAAATCTCTGTATAATAGTTTACCGTATCTAATTGTAAACCTGACAAATATGACTTCCTCCACAGGTTCTGAGTCTTCTTGATGGGCGTCAGTATGCAGTTAAGCGTTCCGTGCAGCGGTTCCGCAACGGTAGCGACCGTGCGCGGTGCCTGCGTGAGGCGCGGAACCATGAGTGCCTGGGGCCCCACCCCCACGTGCTGGGCTTCGTTGCGGCCTGGGAGGAGGGTGGGCGCCTTTACATCCAGACGGAGCTCTGCTGTACCAGCCTTCTTTTGCATGTGGAGAACCTGCCCTGCAGCCCCGGTGAGGCCCAGTCAAAGCAGCAACTAATGCACTAATGTAAAAGTTGCCGGCCGATATCAATAACTGATAAGTAACAGAAACAGTAGGAGATGCTGAAACAACTTCCATGACATGTTACATTGATACATTGATACAAAATGTGAGTGCTTAAAGCAACACTGTGCAACAATTTAACACTTCTTGAGGTATGTTATTATAGGCAGCTAGTTTTGGAATCATCTTCATGTTTGTTTTGATGGTACATGGTCATGCAAAGACAAGTTCAAGTCCACATGACGCACAGACAGAATGATAGCAGTTAAACACGCTAACATCAGACTTTACACCTACAGGACACAAGAGGGGTACTTAACCTGAACAGCAATGAGTTATTCCAAAAACAGAACCTGTACAGTAACAAGTGATTCCAAAACAGAACCTGACCAGTTACCAGTAATTCCAAAACAGAATTAGGTCACCCGTTTAACTGCAGATGAGTTGACACCATGATATGCTGGAATAGCTGATTATTGTAATAAAACACTACCTGCTACCGATCAGTACCTCTAAAGAATCATCTCCTTCTTTGGAACAGACAAGGGGAAGGTGTGAAGGTACCAATGATTAGTCAAACAAAATCTGTGCAGAACCAATCTGTTCTTTCGGGTTTCTCATTCCCGCCATAATCCTCCTGAATCTCCATTGACCCGTTTGCTTCCCCTGTAACAGATGAGGTGACTGTGTGGGGGTTCCTGTGTGACCTCCTCCACGCTCTGAGGCACCTGCAAACCTGTGGGTTCACCCACATGGACCTGAAGCCTGCCAACGTGTTCGTCACGCGCTCCGGGCGTCTCAAGCTGGGAGACTTCGGCCTGCTCCTGGAGAAGAGGATGGGGGGCGGAGAGAGGGAAAAAGAGGGGATTAGAGACGGGGAGGCGGAAAAGGAAGACATGCAGGAGGGGGACCCCAGGTACATGGCCCCCGAGCTGCTGAAGGGGGAGTACGGCCCAGCTGCAGACGTCTTCAGGTAAGCAGCTGTCATCAGACTGGTCTTCAGTCAGGCATCAGATTCATGCATCCAAATTCCATGTATCCTAATACAATGACAAAAGGCTTTCCTATATTTTTTTTTTCCAAAACCCTGCCACAGTTACATTTGCACTCAGTGATTTAGCAGATTCATTTATGCAGAGCCCTGCTAGAGTTACATTTACACTCATTAATTTAGTAAACACACGTATCCAGAGCTCTGCCTTCCTCAGGTGAGGAGCAGCAGCATCAGTCATGCCTAGTCTTTCTGTGGCAGCCTAAATTTTCAGATGCAGCTGATGCATTATCTGTCTGCAGCTTTTTATGTTGCAGAGCTTCAACTGGGTTTTAAATTAATACGTGGTGCGGAGAAAGTCACTTTAGTTGAGTATGTACTCTGGCTGTACATGACTTTGGTGGTGTGGTCAGAATGCATGGTTGTTGCCTTGGAGACCTGGGTTCAAGGCAGGATGTAGGGACTTGCCTCTCCCTGTGACACATTTTTAAACACGTCAGCCCTCTCGGACACACTCTGAGGATGGTAACTTGATGATGTTGGTGTCCATGCCACCATTTTTTATTCAAATATCCAAACTTGACTGTGTGTGTGTGTGTGTGTGTGTGTGTGTGTGTGTGTGTGTGTGTGTGTGTGTGTGTGTGTGTGTGTGTGTGTGTGTGTGTGTGTGTGTGTGTGTGTGTGTGTGTGTGTGTGTGTGTGCTTTCACAGTCTGGGCGTGTCCATCCTTGAGTTGGCCTGCAATATGGAGGTGCCTAAAGGAGGAGAGGGCTGGCAGCAGCTTCGCCAAGGGATTCTGCCTTCTGAATTTACCAATGGTAGGACTGCTGTGTGTGTGTGTGGATGCTCAGTGTATGTGTTTGTGTATTTTCCCCCTGCTGTAGAGCTGTTGTGCTGTGTGTTTATTGTAAAAATGTGTGTATACCAAACGCATGCGTATAATGCATCTCTGTGTGTGTACACATCATTTTTTTATGTGATGTATGTGTGTGCATGTTTACAGCTCTGTCTCGAGCTGTAGAGCTTGTGTGTTCATTGCATAAATGTCTGTGTACTGCACTCGTACACATAGGATTGTGTGTGATGCGTTAACCTCTGTGTGTAAAGACATAAACTTCGTGTGTGTGTGTATAGACATTAACTGTGAGGTAGCCTATGACTGTGTGTGTGTAGACTATGACTGGTATATAGACTGTGACTGTGTGTGTGTAGACAATGAATGTGTGTGTGTTTGTAGACTATAACTGTGTGTGTGTGTAGACTATGAATGTGTGTGTGTTTGTAGACTATAACTGTGTGTGTAGACTATAACTCTGTGTGTGTGTGTAGACTATAACTGTGTGTGTGTGTAAACTATAACTGTGTGTGTAGACTATAACTGTGTGTGTGTGTGTAGTCTATAACTGTGTGAGTGTGTGTAGACTATAACTGTGTGTGTGTGTGTGTAGACTATAACTGTGTGTGTGTGTAGACTTTAACTGTGTGTGTGTGTGTAAACTATAACTGTGTGTGTGTGTAGACTTTAACTGTGTGTGTGTGTGTGTAGACTATAACTGTGTGTGTGTGTAGACTTTAACTGTGTGTGTGTGTGTAGACTATAACTGTGTGTGTGTGTAGACTTTAACTGTGTGTGTGTGTGTAGACTATAACTGTGTGTGTGTGTAGACTATAACTGTGTGTGTGTGTGTGTAGACTATAACTGTGTGTGTGTGTGTAGACTATAACTGTGTGTGTGTGTGTAGACTTTAACTGTGTGTGTGTGTGTAAACTATAACTGTGTGTGTGTGCTGCAGGCCTGTCCCCTGAGCTGCAGCATGTGCTGTTGCTGATGCTGGTCCCTGAGCCCAGTAAGCGTCCTTCAGTTGAGCAGCTGCTGGCACTGCCGTCCGTCCGCAAGCACAGCTGGAGACGCCACGTGTCCCTGCTGCTGCAGGAGACCCTGCAGGCACTCCTCTCACTCTCACAGGTAGGGTTTGTGTGTGTGTGTGTGTGTGTGTGTGTTTGTGTGTGTGTAGATGTGTATGCAGGTGAAAATGGCTGAGTCTGTCTGAGGCACCATCAGAATGCGTGTGTGTGTGTGTGTGTGTGTGTGTGTGTGTGTGTGTGTGTGTGTGTGTGTGTGTGCACTTTCCTTAGGTCGGGTATTTAGGCCAAACCCACCACAGCTCGTTTATATCTCACTTTGTTACTGCATGGAAACTGGAGCCGCTGTGATGAGGGCAATTAGTGGTGAACAATTCTTCCTGGACGGGCTTGGGTTTACGCTTGGAAATCTCTGGGTTTACACTTGGAAATCTCTGGGTTTACGCTTGGGAATCTCTTGGTTGTGGGGGTTTTAAGGT
>NC_137922.1:54262868-54297868 GCF_963457725.1 Sprattus sprattus | reverse complement strand
ACAGTTGCAGTTATACTCCCGTCGGAAGAGGGCGCTGTGCAACAACATAGTTCCGCTTTTACCAAAAAGGGAACCTGGAAGCTTTGTGATGATTGTGTGATTGATAGCGTACCACTTCAAGTTTTGAACCACTGAAAACCCTTTACTGGTTTAATCATGATCAATTTGCTATGATGCGTGCCTAAGAAGTAACGCTTAATTTTAGCTGATATCAGGGGTAAGATATTCCTGTGGACGTTGAAAATGTTGGATTGTGTTTGCCAATTCGCTAGCTGTATGTTAACATTTCCTACTGACTGACAAGACATCAGGTAGAAATGTGTTAACGTAATATCAAACGTACGAAACGTGCAGCGAGATGAAACGCGCGTTTCCGTTCAGCATTAAACGGCTGGCCAATTAAATACAATATTGGTGGGTTTAGAAATTCCACTTGTTACCTGTCCAAGTCGCGGGCAGCTAGTAGCCAATACAATGTCTAAAGTAGAGCGACTAAACGCCCGGGTGGCGAAATTGTTGACGGTAGCGGTGCATGAAGTCCTGGAGGTGGTGCGAGAGACGGTTTCGGAGTACCAGGAGAAAACCGCTCGGACCCAGAGGGAGAACGAGAGACTCCGGAGAAAGGTTCAAGAATTACAGGAAAAACAGAGGAGAGAGTGTGTGGGTAAGTTTGCGTGACCTGCAGCAGATGCTGAGATTGGCATTTCTGTGTTTTTCAAAATTGACTTGGTAACTACTGTTATACTGACTGAGTAACACGCCATTAACACTCTTCTTCAATGACAGGGGCTGAATCATCTGTCAGTGGAGGTACAATCGAAATGACCCTCGGATCTCTGCAGACCTTTACTCTCAAGCAGGAGCAGAGCGTTGAAACGCTGCAGGATTATGAACAAAATCAAGTTGACGCTGAACAAATCATCATTAAGTGTGACTCTCCAAGTGAACATGATGAATCCGCCTGCGAAATTATTTCTGGTGTCCAGAGTGAGGAATTCACAGAGGAGAATGACCAGGATTCAGTTCATTTTGTGGCCTGCTACAGGAACTCTGCGTCTGTGGAAACTCCAGTCCTTAGGAATATCCAGAAACATACTCAGAGATGCAAGGAAGTGACAGACTGTGAAAATCCATCTGAGGAAAGGACTTCAACGGAGAGTAAGTTATTTGTAGGCAAACCGTTATGTCCAGAAGGAAGCTCTAGCACACATAACTCAGAACTGATTGGGTCACAGCAGCCACGACCCAAACATCGTAACAACTCGCTAGACACAGACTCTCTTGTCAACACTCTGAACACCTCACCTGCTCACGGTCCACACACCTCCCGTTCAGGACCAGCAAGTTACCCCTACCTCACTGTCACTCAGATCAAAACCGAGGCGGACACAGATGATTTCAGCAGCAGCAACAGTAGCGCCCTCCAGAGGGGCGATTACGTAACTGCAGGCTTTGAAAGCTTCAGGGATCAGACGGAACACTCGCATGACCACCAGTTGGCGGCGGCGGCAGCAGCAGCAGCAACCTCCAGTTCCTGCAGGGTGGCTTACGTCCCCCCCAGCAGCAACGGTCTCCAGGACGGCCTCTTTCTGGAGAACGGCTATGAGGTGACGCTAGAGGCCAACCCAGATAACCTGGGGGGTCAGCTCAGCGCGGCACCACTGAACCGGCAAGGCCTGGGTGGAGGGTTGGGGGGTCTGCCGCGCCCGTACACGCGCCACCATCACAACCACGGCATCGGGGTGCCGAAGCGCTACTGTTGCCCCCTGTGTGGGCGCAGCTTCAACCACGCGGGGGACTTCAAGAAGCACAAGCGGGTGCACACGGGGGAGAAGCCGTACGGCTGCGGCGTGTGCGGGAAGAGATTCAGCCAGTCGGGTTACCTGACGGTACACCTGCGCTACCACACCGGAGAGAGACCCTACAGCTGCGGCCTGTGTGGGAAGAGCTTCAGTCACTCCAGCAACTTCAGGAAACACCAGCAGACGCACGTAGGCCAGATAGCATTAAACACGTAACTACAGAAAACCTGCTTTGTGGAGGCATAGGTTTAAGGTCGTTTGACTTTCACCAACGTTATAAGGTGGCTGTGTCTGTGCACACAGACCTTCTTAGGAATCATGTCATCCTTAATACGTGGGGAATGTGTGCGCACATGCTGATGGCGGCGATGATAGTACATGATAGGACGTATGTTGTTTTGTTGTATGTTAAAGTGATTCCAAATGTCCAGTAAGGGCAGAAATGCACGAAATACCAGAAACAGGATGGATATACGGTGTTGAAATATAAGAAGCATTTGCTAATGTCTCTGTAATTACACAGTTGTTTTAAAGCAATTTTGTATTTTGATAAAACGCACAAAATGCCACCCTAGAGAACCTTATTTATTTCTGTTTGATATTGTTGAATAAATGTTTAGAAACTTTTATGTTTTTATAAAATGGACGTGCCATTTGTCCACACATGGATACGGTTTCTCTTCATCACTCTGCCGATTAAAACATCTATTATGCAGGACTGGTCTCTTCAAAAAGAAGTTTAAAGATAATTTTTTAGTTGTCTCAAAGGCAGTGCAAAATTACTTTCCATCTGTAATAAAGTGATTTGATAGAATTTTGGGTGAAATGTTTTTTTTCAGAATAAACAAAACCTGGCTAATATAACCATCGCTTCATTGCAGTCGTGCCATCAACTATGGATCCTAAACCTGGCTAACACATAACCATTGCTTCATTGCAGTCGTGACATTAAATATGGATCTTAAACCTGGCTAACATAACCATCGCTTCATTGCAGTCGTGACTTTAAATATGGATTGGGACAAGTGTAGTGGCTTACACATCCACTCTAAATGACTGACACTTTAAAGCAGCAATACGGAGTTCTGTTCCAAAACTAGCAAGCTAACTACCTAAAAGGCAGAAATCTTGCAAACGCCACCAACAGCCCAGCTGACACTGATAGAAGCTTTCCAACACACTAACTGGTGTCTTTTGGCAGTTTAGTTGTCAATGTCATGCGTGTGAAAGCTGTTCTTTCATTTTTGCAGGGTGGAAACCAGCCTGTTACACAGAACTACATAGGGCATATCTTGAATAGCTAGTGGGGAAGACACAGGTGTTTATCTGTCCTTCACATGATATGCTATCAAAATGAATTTGAGGATGGTACCAAAACTAGTTGCCTATAAAACCATATCCCAAGTGTCAAATTGTTGCATAGTGTTGCTTTAAGAAACATTAATAATCCAAAGGAAAAACTTAAAAGAAGCCCCAAAATTACACAAAATAAATGAAAAAGTATAAATGAAAACACAGTGACTTAAAACACGATATGTACCACCACACAAAACCTTGTTATAGCAGCAGTGAAACATATTAAGGGGAAAGGTATTCATGTCCATTATTTATTGACTTTTTGATAAAATTAGTTTAAATTTCATAAAACTAATACTTTACTTACATAATACTTTCATAAAACTAAACCAAAAACCTGAATAAAATTCAGCACGACGAAATAAAGACACCTTGCGGCCAAAGCAATGTTTGCACATTGTAATATGGTTCCGTAGACAGGCTCCGATAGTTCCCATAATGCATCTGTCATTTTTTTTGTGTGGATCGAACCACTTTAGGGATGTAGGGGTGTACTAATGCGCCCCTCTATGTATTTTCAATATCGTTTTCGTGGATAAGGAGTGAACATTAAGTTGCAAATATTATAATATAAACACAGTTTTTTACTGTAAATCCTTAAGTTGCTTACATTTTATGTGCTGTACATTTTTCTTTACTAAGATGGGTGTTTTTGTGAACTTCGGAGTTCTCGCAACCCTTATAATGGTAGGGTCCAGCGAGCACCAAGTTCTTTCCTTTCTCCAAAAGATCCGCAGCCATGAGGTAAGCGTGTGAGCCCCGCTCTCGCCAAAATGTAAAAAATACCCCAAAATAACTATTAAAACACATTTACATAGCCTAAATGTTTGAATTGAACACCTTTGTGTTTGATATTGATTGACTATCTCATCAATCTACTTTTGTACGTTTGTTTAAAAGCAAAAAGTAATTCCACATTTACAGGCCGTGGTTAGTGGTATGTCAATTGGAGCTGCATCGTGGGCCACGTTTTTTGGGCCTGATTTTCACAGTCTGTTGTCAAAAGTGTTCTTTGAAACCATTGTATGAACCCAACATTTTATCGCCCCGTGCATTAGCGATTAATGACTAATTTGTCGCATTTCAGTGAGTGAAAACGTGTAGTTGGTTTGCTAACACTTCGCAAGCTAGTGTAGCATTAGGACTCCATTGGCATCACAACGTTTGAGTTAGCTGCTAGTAATAGTGGACAGCCCTAAGCTATATCCGGCTTCATGCAACAACATGTGTCATGTTTGGGTTACAACGTTCTGATATAATTATCCTTACCAACGATTCTCTTTGCTAGATTTACCAACTAGCGAATACCAATTGACCATAACATTAACCTTGCCTAGTTCGCATGGAATATGAATCATCCCGCTTAGGAACCGATTAGCTATCTGGCTACCGATACACTGTCCGTTGATGTTCAGTTGAAGTTCGAATGTTGCACTCAGAGTTGGAGTTAAATGTTATAGTCATGGCTTAAGCACTTGTTTTTGATGTATGGAATACAATTGTACTGTTTGTAATGTGACTCATATTTCCCCGGCAGCATGCTCAGGCTCCAGAAGCGCCTGGCGTCCAGCGTCCTACGCTGTGGCAAGAAGAAGGTCTGGTTGGACCCTAACGAGACCAACGAGATCGCTAACGCCAACTCCCGTAAGATTACTCTTCCTTCGCTTATCTGTGACACTTCTGATTGAATATCCAGTTTGATTACCCAGTTTAAGCACCGTTTTCTTTCCAATCAGTTTAAGTCGCAATATAAAGTTCTGTTCATCACAAGCTAATCCTAGTTAATGGGGATGGAAACGTTTCAGAGATTTAGAACATAATTAATTCACAACATGACAAGATTGGTATGCACAGTCAATGTAGTAGTGAACAATTAACTAAAGTTAATGTATATCTGAGCTAAGTCTCTTGCCCTGCCATTTACCTGTTCTCCTCCCGCTTGCCCCTCTGTCCATGCCAGGCCAACAGATCCGTAAGCTGGTGAAGGATGGTCTCATCATCAAGAAGCCCGTGACCGTGCACTCCCGTGCCCGTTGCCGCAAGAACACAGAGGCACGTCGCAAGGGTCGCCACATGGGCATCGGTGAGTGTGGCTGACCAATGTTAAGCTAAGGCTTTAAAAATATTCTTGTTTGACTTTTTTTTATACATTTAATGGATAAAACTGATCTTGGAAGGTACAACGCCACTGTTTGGAGAACCTGTCCGAATGTGTAGATCTTAAGGCTGTGTACTTGTGGAGGAGCCTGGGTTTGATTGAGTTTGTGCTTATTCCTTAACGAGTCTTTGGTACTTGTATCTCCTGGTGGGGAAAGTCAGAGTGCTAGTAAAGATTACCAAGTGGTACTAGTTATTAGAGTTACTTGTGTTAATTTCAACATGTATCTCGTATTGCCTTAGTGTAAGTGGAGGTCTAAGTTGTCCTAAATGCAACTGTGTCCTGTCATAGGTAAGAGGAAGGGTACTGCCAATGCCCGTATGCCTGAGAAGCTGGTGTGGATGCGTCGCATGAGAATCCTGCGTCGTCTTCTCCGTCGTTACAGGGAAGCCAAGAAGATCGACAGGCACATGTGAGTAACTGCACCAAGTGTTGATCCTCATGTGTTTATCTCTGCCCTCACTCTGTTTAGTACCGAGTGCACATTTCACATGCAGGTAGGCAGATTCTAACGTAAGCATCAGATGGTATCTGGTAGAGGAGAGAGGGGGATGATGGGCTATTTTTTTTCCCAACTTATAGCCAAGGGAATATGAAATGGGAATTATATTAATACATACAGGACAAGTTTGGGATGTATACAATCAATTGAAACCTTATCAGTTACCTTCAAAATGGTTCAAAATAGTTCTCAAATGGACAATAAAATATGGAGTCCCGTAAGTGTTCTTGTGCCTCCACCTGCCCTGTGGTGGGGAAAAGGCCATTCAATTGACAGGGTATTGGCCACCTGATGTAAACTATTGTTTCAAACAGATTTGAATGTACAATTCTCAATCGAATTATTAATAATTTTAGTTAATAGTTAGTTATCTACTTCAGATGAATTATAAATGTTTAGTAATCCACAATTCTGTTCTTGAATTACATTTTACAACTAATTTGTATACAGTTTGGAAAAGGTTTGCCAAGTCTCTAGGATTGAGAAACAAAATTATAATAATTTATTAGAGAATTTATGGAGAATGCAATCTAAATTCAGGGTCACATCACCCTGGTTTTGTATGTTTACCCAGATACATTTGGCGTCCACTTTCCCACTCGCTCATCTTATCCCACTCTCCCATATTCAGAACTGTAGATATCTAATTAGAATTGTTTGTGAGATGGCAAGATGCAGACTGGTATGTTAACTACTTGAACAGAAGTAAGGTAGCCATCCAGTTTGCCAGGGATATTTTAAGCAGCTTGTCATCACGTGTGTGTGTGTTGGGTCCCCTTTAACCCCTCTCTCTTGTGCTGCAGGTACCACAGCCTCTACCTGAGAGCCAAGGGTAACGTGTTCAAGAACAAGCGCATCCTCATGGAGCACATCCACAAGCTGAAGGCAGACAAGGCCCGCAAGAAGCTCCTGTCGTAAGTACCCACCTCACGTGCTCCTCCCCGCCTCACGTCCACTTCCCTGCCTTATGTGCACCTCCCCGCCTCACGTGCACCTCCCACAGCAGTGCTGGGAATGGCCTGTCTAGTGGCCCTCACAGCCGAGGTGGTAGACGGCTGGCAGAAGCCGTTGACACTTGAAGTGATGCTGTGCTTTAAGATTGGAGGCTGGCTGGTTCTTTAGGGCTGAAGGCAGCTAGTGGCACGACATGCTCACACAAGTCTATCATCTTGACTTCAGCAGGCCTGCTGTGTACGTCACCATTATAAACCATTGGGTCCTGTGTGAATGCATCGTGTAGCGCTCGCATGATTTTAGATGCAGGGTTATATGCACATGGACTCCTTACTTCCCATGCAGAGTTGCACTGAGGTTGTGAAATAGCTCTACTCTCCCCTTGATGATTGGTTCTACCCAGGTGTACTGGTAGCACTAGGCATCAATAACGGCAGCTACTAGCAACACCACGAACCCCTGGATTTCTGCGCAGGCATCCTAACATGTCTGCCCAGTGCACTGCCTTCATGTTTATGGGTGTTGGCCCTTGTTAGACTCATGCTTCATGCTTTTAGGAGTGGTGCCACAACTATAGAATTCATTATATGGCCACCCGGACAGGAGAGCATTAAATGCTACCCTAGACAATTCAGTCAAAGATCTACCTTTGCTTCGTCTTACTCCGATGAGCCTTCTCCTGTTGTGGTGACCAGGCCTGTGACCCATCCCTCTACAACCACAGGTGTATGTGAGCACACGTGTCTCGTTGACCGACATGTAGAAGTGCCCTGCCAGTGCCGCCTCTCTGACCCACTACACCTGTGTAGTAACTTTTCTGATTAGAAATGTCCACATTGTGTGCTGTTGATTGATATGTAGAAGTGTGAAGTACCCTGTTATACTGACCTCTGACCCTCTCCCCTCCTCCCAACACAGTGACCAGGCTGAGGCTCGCCGCTCCAAGACCAGGGAGGCCCGTAAGCGCAGAGAAGAGCGTCTGCAGGCCAAGAAGGAGGAGATCATTAAGACCCTGTCGAAGGAGGAGGAGACCAAGAAATGAGCCCCTTTTCAGTGCTAATAAAACCCCCACAAAAGTACTCTTTCACTGCGTCTGCTGTTTTTTTTTCTTCTCTCCCAATTTTCACTGAGGTTGCTGTTTTAAGAAATATATATATTTAATTCAGCTTTTATTTTGTCAGTTGGCCTGAGGGGGTCAGTAGCTAGAGGTCAGTGTGATTTTTAGTTTGCATTGAGATGCTAATGTTATTCTCTGCAGCCTAAAGGGACACTGGATGAGCTGTTTCCACTCTTCACGAAGCTGACCTGGGCGTTGATCAGATACCGGCAAAGTGTCAAGTCATTCATTTTGTCATCCTAACAATAGTCCAGTTAATGTGTTTGGAGCCCTAGTGACTTTAGAGTGCCAGTAATGCTAGCTGAAGCTCACATCATTCTGTATGGATCTAGGTTTTGTGTTTTAAATCCCCTCTGCAGTGGTGAAGGCTTTCCTGATTTAAAGGCACCCTGCCTGGTAAATACGCTTAGCTGTCCAGGTTTACTCTAGGGCAGGGCTTCTCCAACTCTATCGGGCCAGGGACCCCTCAAAGGGTAGAACATCTTTAGAGGAGCCCCTCATAATCGCATCCCAAATTAAACCATATAGGCTTATAGCTATTTGTAATTTTATATGCTTTTGCACTCTTTTACTCTTAAATCAAGAGGAAACTATTGACAGTATTGAGCAGTATCGACCTGTAAGGGTTGGCCCATCTGCTTTGGTCAGCAGGTTGAAGGGTACACTGACGTACTGAATAGGGTGATTTATTAATAATAAACCTAATTAGAAGTGTAGGTGAGTAATAAAGTATTAGCTCCCTCCCCCCCATAGGTATGTTTAGTTGACATCTTGCAAGCTCCCTACTGTAATCGAGGTTATCTATATATACATACATTGGTTTGGGTCGCTATGTTTCCAAAAACTGTTGAAGGTACTGAATTCTAATTTGAGAGGCCCGTTTAAAGAGCGGGGAAAGAGTTGTGCATGTCACTGGAAGGAAGTGGTAGCTGCACATTCTACCGACGAGTTATTTCAAAAACAAATGGGAAGGTTGTAGATGTTGCCAACGCTACATGAATGGAGAAATGACAATGTACCACAGCTCTCCCATGCGTCACAACTCATAAAGGCAATGGAGTGACCTTTCTCTTCAGTTGCAGATGATAATCGCCCAGGTGAGCTAGGCTCTTGTGTGGAAAAAATGAATGAGATGTATATTAAAAAAATGCATGAACAATAAATCAATAAATTGTTCCCCCCTCCCAGAGGCATGGACACTGGGCTAGTGCACCTCAACCTCTTGCCGTCCCAGTTTCACACTTTCTGTATATAGTTCTGTATATGTTTTCTGTATATTATATTGTAATACTCCAGACAGTCTTGGTCAAACTTGTGGGAAACTTCCCGTGCTTTATTGTTCCAACAAGCATATAACAACCGAGTTGCTGTTTCAGCCACAACTCACGCTTTAACTCGAAATAGACAGCACCAACTTACTAACTATCATCTTCACTCACACACCTGCACACGCACACACTCACGCGCACACACTTAACTCCACCCCCTAAATCTCCCTAAAAGGCACACAACATTTCAGGAAACCTAACAGGCACAGAACACAATATCACAGGATATTACACTGCCCCCCCCTTTATGAAGCCCCTCGCCCTCGAGGGGTCAAACAAAAGTCATTCAACCGTGGCGGTCTCCGCCGCTGTCTCTGTGGCCTGCGCGTGTCTGGTCCCGTCCCACCTTGCAGTGCTACAGGGGGGTGAGCGGGGACTGCTGATGGGGTGTCAGGGACATTAAGGCTTGGGGACATCTGAGAAGGGGAGGCCAAGGAATTTGAATCTGCAGAGGGCCCGGGGTTTGCCTGTGAACTAGGCCCCTGCTCAAACAGTGGGACGGCGTTCCCTCTGTATGGCGCTAATCTGTCCCGGTGGAGAACTACTCTCCTACCCCTAGGGGGAACCTGTACCCTATAGACCACCTCACCCACCCGCTCGATGACCCTACAAGGCCCGTCCCAGTGGCAGTCTAGCTTGGGGCACCGCCCTTTCTTACGCTTAGGAGTATAAACCCAGACCAACTCCCCGGCCTGGAAGTCTCTGCCCTTACTCCTAACATCATAGTTCCGTTTCTGCCTCATGGCGGCCTTCTCCAGCTGGTCCCTGGCAAAGGCATGGGCATTTTCTAGGCGATCCTGAAGCTTTCGAGCGTACTCCGGGCCTGGTGGATGTTCAGAGTCCGGTGGCCTACCAAATGCCAGCTCTGCAGGTGTCCGAATCTCTCTGGCTAACATTAGTAGAGCAGGGGTGCAGTTGGTGGAGCTTTGGACAGCAGAACGGTATGCCATCAAAACAAAAGGGATGTGTCTGTCCCAGTCACGCTGGTGGGCTGCTGTGAGAATGGCTAGCTGCTGCTGCATAGTTAAATTAAACCGCTCCACTAGGCCATCACTTTGTGGATGTAAAGGTGTTGTGCGTGTTTTCTGCATGCCTAAACGCTCACACAAGGCAGCAAAAAGCTTGGATTCAAAATTACGACCCTGGTCGCTGTGGATGACCTCTGCTGCTCCAAACCGGCTGAACATGCCCTCTATCAATGCCTCTGCCACCGTTTCAGCTTCTTGGTCAGGTAGAGCATAGGCCTCCGGCCATTTCGTAAAGTAGTCCATCGCACACAGCACATATTTGTTTCCTCTGTCTGTTACGGGAAATGGGCCCATTATGTCCACTCCTACCCTCTCCATCGGTGCCCCTGATGTTTGTTGTTGCAGGGGGGCATGGGATCGGTCCAGGGGTCCTTTGTGTGCCGCACACGCATCACAGCGCCGACAAAAATCTTCAACATCCCGGCGGTGCTGACCCCAATAGAACCCCTGGCGTAGCCGATGGAGAGTTTTAGTGCTCCCGAAGTGACCAGAGCCGGCACCCCCATGGCAGGACCCCAGCACGGCTTCTCTGAGGTCTTTTGGCACCACAACTTGCCACCTCTCTTCGCCTGTGGCTGGCTTCTTCCATGCACGTTGCAGTACCCCATCAGACAGGCGCAGCACATTGAATTTACTCCACAGACTTTTCGTGGCCACTGACAGTCCTGACACAGCTTCCCAGGGTGGTCTGTGCCCGTTGAGGACCCACTGACGCACTGGCCTCAGGTCTCCATCCTCATCCTGACGGGCAGCCCACTCAGCAGCATCCACCACCTGCAATGCACAGCATGTTGGTTCAGCAGCAGTCTCCTCGCCCCGTAGCTCTCTCTCTCTGGCATCCTTTCTGTCGCAGTAGCTACACCCATCCACAGCACATGGGCGCCTGGACAAGGCATCCTTTCTGTCGCAGTAGCTACACCCATCCACAGTACATGGGCGCCTGGACAAGGCATCCGCATTGCCATGCTGAGCCCCAGGTCTGTGCACTATCGTGAAGTGGAAAGACTGCAGCTCTTCAAGCCAGCGCGCTACCTGGCCCTCTGGCTCACGAAAGGACATCAGCCACTGAAGCGCAGAGTGATCCGTCCTGACGGTGAAAGGCACACCACACAAGTAGTACTTGAAGTGCCGAGCAGCCGTCACAATGGCTAGCAGCTCACGCCTTGTCACGCAGTAACGCCGCTCACTCTTACTGAAGATGCGGCTGAAGTACGCCACCACTCGTTCCCCTTCAGGCCCTGTTTGTGACAGTACTGCGCCCATGCCAATGTTGCTGGCGTCTGTATCCAACAGGAAAGGTAAGGCTGGGTCTGGGGGGGTGAGGACTGGTGCATGTGTGAGGGCCTGTTGAAGAGTGTTAAATGCCTCCTGGCAGTCTGTGGACCATGTGAACGGCTGATTTTTCTGAAGCAGGCGGAAAAGCGGTGCACCAATGCAAGAAAACCCCCTAACAAACCTGCGATAGTAAGAGGCTAATCCTAAGAAACTTTTGAGCTGTCTCTGGTTATTAGGGGTTGGCCAGTCTCTAATAGCACAGCCTTTCTCCTCAAGTGTGCTAATGCCCTCCCCGCTCACTCTATGGCCTAGAAACTCCACTTCCCTTCTCATGAAATGGCACTTATCAGGATGTAATTTAAGGCCTGCCCCAGCTATTCTCTCCAGCACCTGCCTCAGGGAACCTAACGCAGCCTCAAAGGACTTCCCATGAGCCAGGACATCATCTAAGTACACTAGGCACTCTTGGCGGGGCAAACCAGCTAGCACATTGTCCATAAGTCTCTCAAATGTCCCTGGGGCATTGCATAGTCCAAAGCTAAGAACCTTAAACTGCCAGTGCCCCCTGCTAGTGCTGAACGCTGTCTTAGGTCTCGACTCAGGAGTGAGGGGGACCTGCCAGTACCCACTCCGCAGGTCAAGAGATGAGAACCACGATGACCCAGACACCAGGTCCAGTGTCTCATCCACCCGCGGGATGGGGTAGCAGTCCTTTCTCGTCACCTTATTCAGCGGTCTATAGTCCACACAAAATCTCCATCTTGAAGTCTTTTTCTTGGGGACCATGACTATGGCTGACGACCATGGACTATCAGAGGGTTCGATGATGCCTGACTTGAGCATGGCATGGACCTCCTGTTCAGCAGCCTCCTGTTGCACCATGGGTAGGCGGCGGGGGCGCACTTTGATGGGCCGTGCCTCGCCAGTGTCAATGTGGTGCTGTACTAGATGTGTGAGACCCACCTCATCATCGCTGAGAGCGAAAGTGTCTTTGAATTCCCACAGCAGTTGCCACAGATTAATTTGCTGTTGGTCATCTAGACCAGCACAGTTTTTTCTCCAAATGTCTCTGATTGCCTCTGTTCGATCCCCTAGGTCCCTTGTCTGTTCAGACGGAGGCAAGACTGCATGGCCCCTGGGAGACACGGGTGGGCTAGACTGCATCATTTGCACCTGGGGACCAGTTGCTTCAGAATGCGCTGTTAAGCTGTAGGTAGGCACAATTTGTGTTACCTGTTGAGAGGGGGATGTCAGCTGAACACATTGTCCACCGGGTAGAACTAGCACCCCAGAGCCCAGGTTTACTGCACACCCCATGAATCTTAGAAAATCGAGGCCAAGTATGCATGGGTCACGCACCTCTGCCACCCATGCCGTAAAAGTCACTGCTAAATTCCCCAATGTGAAAACAAAAGTTCCCCTACCTCTCATGGAGGCTGTCTCTCCTGTAACTGTTTGTAATTTTACAGAGGTCTGTTCTAAGACGGTCCCTTTTGGAACAACGTCTGGTCTAACTAATGTGGCAGTGGACCCTGTATCCACCAGGGCTGAGCATGACACATTTCCTACCAGCACCGGAACATGGCACAAGTTACCCACCTCTGTCCAGCCCACTGTTACAACAGGGTCAGTCTGTATAAGTCTGTCCATGCACTCTTCCCCTTCATGCAAAAACTGCAGTCCCCGGTGAGTGGCTGAAGGGGTCCGTAGTGTCGGGGCTACCCGGACCCATTGCCGTTTCCCTGCTGGCCCCTCTCTGCAGGACAGCGGCGGAGCAGGTGCCCGTGCTGGCCACACCCCCAGCAGACAACAGGGCGGCGCTTGGTGTCATCCTCAGGACGGGCAGCCGAAGTCCGCACAGCACGCACCAGCTCGTCCACCCACGCCGGCCTCTGGTCTAGCACTTCCGACGCAGCAGCGACTGTGACAGCAGGAGGTGTTGATTGCTTTGTAGCACAAACTGCAGTCTCCCTCTCTATGGCAAGATCAAGCGCTATACCCAGGTTGGCTGGGTGGGCGAATTGTACATGCAGGCGTAGTTTGTCCGGTGTAAGGGCTTGGATAAACTGGTCGCGGGCTAGCTCACCCTGGATGGCAGCTGGCATATCAGTGTACGCGCGCCTGCTGAGGCTCTCAATCTCATAAGCCAGGACGCGGAGAGACTCACCCGGCCTCCTAACGCGATGTTTGAACTCACAACGTAGAGAGTCTTTCAGGTTAGATTCGCCAAAACGCCTCTGCAACGCTCCAACTAGAGTTGTATAGTCACCTCTCTCCTCCGGGCTTAAAAGTAGCAAACAGGCTGAAGCATCCTCCGTCAGCGAAAGGGCGAGCTGAAGGGCCTTTGTTGCATCTGACCAGTATGCAGCAGAAGCTAAAAGTTCAAACTGAGCTCGGTATGCTTCCCAGCTTCCCTTACCAGAGAATTTCGGCGTCTTCGGGCTTGCTGGAGCGAAGTGCAGGGCGCCGCCATCTTTGTGTACATCCGAAGCAACCTTGCGGTCGTGACGTAGCTCATCCGAAGCCCTCCCGTACTGCCAGTGGCGCGAATCAGTGGCATCGTGCCGCAAAGTTCCAAAGTTTTCGTCAGCCCAGGTCGACAGGCCATGGAGCTCCGGCAAATCCTCACACTCACTTTTCACCTTGGAACGGGCACCCATGAAGCCATCCATAATGCCCTCTGAGTGGTAGCCAGGAACAGCCAAACAAAGCGAGGTCCAATCTCTATCTTCTGACACCAATGTAATACTCCAGACAGTCTTGGTCAAACTTGTGGGAAACTTCCCGTGCTTTATTGTTCCAACAAGCATATAACAACCGAGTTGCTGTTTCAGCCACAACTCACGCTTTAACTCGAAATAGACAGCACCAACTTACTAACTATCATCTTCACTCACACACCTGCACACGCACACACTCACGCGCACACACTTAACTCCACCCCCTAAATCTCCCTAAAAGGCACACAACATTTCAGGAAACCTAACAGGCACAGAACACAATATCACAGGATATTACAATATATATAGTTGTTGTTTAATTGGTTATTGCAAGTAAAAGTTTGTTTGCATCAAAAATGTATATTTCTCCTTTGTTTCGCATTTGTTTTGTGGATAGAAGGATGTATTAACGGGAACACATATTTTGTGAAACATTTAAAGTACCTCACACATTACTTTACATGAACTCGCATTGAAAATAATTGCAGAATAATCAATATCTCACTAATATAAGGTAAATAAAAAGTAATATGCAAACCAATTGTGATTTCCAGTAATAAAAATGAACTTTGCATTTAATAACGCACTCCTAAATTTCTGCTAACCGTGGGACTTGAACCTGGAACCTTAGGGTCAACTATTCTCTCATAAATGTATATATGCATTGAAATATTAAATGAAGAATTATCCATATCTCACTAATGTAAGGTTAATAAAAGTAATACCGTATGCTAACAAATTGTGTTTTCCAATAATAAAACTGAGCTTCGCAGTAAATAATGCAAACCTCAATTTCTGCCAACGGTGGGACTAGAACCGGAAACCTCTTCTCTCATATAAATGCAAATAGGCTATTGTGCCCCAGCTTAGTGGAATTGTAACAATTCACAGCTGCACTCTTCTTAAACCTTCTTTGATTTATTTTTCTAACCTTTAACACAAAGGGCCTTCCCAAGCAGAGAGGCTCTACTCGTGGTGGGGTGTTCATCCTAATGGTAAGCAATATTGCCATCCTGTGTTCCTTGCATAATTTCTTCCTGTAATCTTGTGGTTTGTTCATTTGTTTGTTTATGCTGTCTACATCGTGTTTGGCATCTCTTTTGACTTCACAGAAGTGTGTTTTTCAACTTAACTTGACTTAATAGAGACATGATCTGTTCTACAACAAACTTGACATAAATGCATGACAAGGTTGTGTTAGACGATTTCATAGTGTTTTATAGTGATTGTTCAATGAAACTCATTTTTGCCTTGATGCAGCGGTGAAGGCCCTGACTGTGGAGGAGTTCCCCCCTCCTTGTTAAAGACCAAGTGTGGAGGTAAGGTAACCTGTCAGGGTGTGGTGTAATATGGAAATAATTTCAATTTCTACTAAACCCTTTTTCATTTTTTTAATCTTTCTCTTCCTAACCCAGACCCCAAAGATCATGTAAGACATGTCATCTGTGGAGTGGTAAAGGCACAATATGACACGGTTCCAGGGACTTGTCTACTTTCCCAAAGTCATGTAGCCTATATGACAGAGAAGGGAAAACAGGATGCACTGCACAAGCTGATGACCTGGATGCTAAAGACCCCTTCTTGTTTATATTTACCCAACTAGAGGACATGGAGGTGTTTCTCCAAGGTTGTGTTGTGTGGATCAACAGCACCTCCAAGTTAATGCTATGTTTGATGGTGAACTATAGACCCCACAGTGCCTCTGTCACTCTTTTAAGTTGTATTTTGAAATGTTATGAATTTCTGTGCATCAATATGGTTCTTATTTTGATGGATCTTTATTTGTTTAATTTATAAAAACTGCCATATGTTTGTGTGCCATGGTCGGTGTGTGTGTGTGTGTGTGTGTGTGTGTGTGTGTGTGTGTGTGCTGTAATTATACCGGACTATCAGTGCCTTCACATAGTTTTAACACAGTGTATCTATATACAAAAGGCACACAAAATAGAAAAACACAATACATTTTGATAGGCTATACAAAAAGCACACAATATAGAATACAATTGTAGCGCAATGCTAAAAAGCATATTAGTTAAACAAGGGATAAGAAACTTTAGATTTAATTAAGTTATAATAACACATTAGATCTGAGAAATAATCATAAAGTCATAAGATATTAGAGATCGCTATTAGGGTAAAGACAAGCCTCATTTTCTTCCTATTCATTTTGGTTTGAATGCAAGGGATTATGGGAGTTGTATTTTGAAATGCAATTTGTTCTAATTGAGTTTTTGTTTGGAAATATTTCATTGGTAAAGTGAAATGTATTGTGTTTCATGCAATATTTTGATGTTTTAATGTCAAATGTATTTTATTTTATTCCTGTTGTATGCACAGAGTAACGTGAGGTAAAAGGTTGAAAACCCTGCGAAAAAGAGAAGCTATAGAGTTGAAGAGAAGAAGACACATTAATAAATGTCTCCGTGTGTTTTAAGCAGGTATTAGAATTATAACGTGACAAACGGTATTTGCAAGTTGGACGTTATCTATGTTCATCAGCGTGATCGGACTGAATTTGTGAAGTTTTGAACTGTAAGATAGTCGACGGTTTGCAGAAGTTCGTCGTCTCGCCATTGTGAGGAGACTGCACTTGCCATTGTGAGAGACTTCTCGACGACAGCTCGACAACACTTGGATTAAGGTATCGTCAGTTTATTTTTCATGGTCAAATAAAAGGAGTGAAGGGGTCAGTTTGTTTTTAGCCACACCAAACTCAAGCTACAATCCAGAACTGCAACGGTAAACTGCTAGGTAGCTTATTAGCTCATTTGTCGGTTAGGACTGGGGTGGGTGATTCAATGGTGAGAGAGTGCGTGTGCGTGCGCGTGTGAGTGTGTGGGCCCACGCATGAGTTTTGTGATGCCATGTGTCGTGTATTGTTAAATGTTAGCTGAATTCTAGTTAAAGTAGCCTACTAGCTACTATCATTTGGATATCTGTTAGTGACTATAGGTAACTGTAAATATTCGATTTCTGTATATTTGAAGGTTCATTCAAACTTGAGGCTTGTTGTAATTCCATTTAATTCAAAAGCTTTTCATAAATGGTGTATCCACCCTCTGCAGCACTGCCCAGCACAAGGATCTTGATCACACCGTCTTTGATGTCTTGTTCGATGACATCCTTGGAAACATCCTGCTAAACACAACACAAAGAAGTGCCATAGTGGTCAAAAACTGCACAACCCACACATCCCAATACTTCAACTGCTGCCATTTTAAAAGGGGTGGGATACACACACACACACACACACACTAGGGGTGGGCGATATGTGCAAAAAATAATATCTCAATATATTTTTTTCATTTTGACGATAACGATAATTAGGCGATATTTAAAAAAAATGTGATTGGAATTCTCAGAGTCGTACCTTCTTGGAGATTACAATAATGGGCACAATGTTTAAGGCAAACACTTCTTTATTGTCCTTTAAACAAAAATAACTTAATTGAACTGCAATGCAGAAATATTGAACTCTTGTAATAAAGTGCTCCATGCATCCATGAGAATTATTGCACATCAACAGCAGTTCTTATTGCCTTATTAAACTTAATTCTGTCCAGGATTGTACTTACATGAGTATTAGAGCATGGATCGGGACGAATTTTTCTGTACGAGCCTGGCCCGGTCCGACAGAATAGTAACAGAGCCCGGACCGACTGTAGCTCAACTGTTCATAGTACTAATGCCACATTGACGTACGTTTTTTATGAATTGCCTGGCTTTATTGAACTGGGGCATCAACAGTTCAATGCTCTCTCTCACAAACAAGCGCTGTTAAACGCACAAGCGTACACAAAAAGGCCAATAAGCATATTTAAATTAAATGATTCACATTGCAAGAACGTTTAGTAAAATGGTGCGGCTCCTTTAGGGAGCACGTACAGGGAAGGACAACAGTGACTAATAGTTTGGATTCGAGCAACAAACGTTTATGTGCTGTGAAAGTGTTAACCAGTATGTGAGTAACGTGAGTTCTATTAAAGCATAGCGTGTGTAATGTGTAGCTATTTCATTCCGTTTGCTAACCTTTCCTGCTGTCTGTATTTTCTAACCAGCAGCAGATGTAAAGGAAAGGGAATTAACCCTGAAGTTAAAAACATGCAATCTACTTCGGCCGTGGAGCATTTTACTCCCCTACAATATTCAACTACGTTCAGAGACAGACAGAAGGAAAGGTTAACAAACGGAATGAAATAGCTACACATTACACACGCTATGTTTTAATAAAACTCACGTTTTATGCTACACCAACGGAGGCACAACAGACATCACCATGCGCTGCTAACCTGTTGCAAAGTGCATGCGAGAAGCCATGTCACGTGATCACGTAGGCCCACTAGTCGTGTGAGTGCCGTGCTGTGGGGAGCGCTGCTGCGCCGTAGGCTATATTAAGAACATGATATGAACAGTCTCCCCGTGCGTGTCATTGTTTTTGGCGAAGTCATTTAAATACTCGATAATGTAATTTTGCACATCGTTTGAACAACAATGACGATATTATCGCAGACGATATATATCGCCCACCCCTAACACACACACACCTGGTAGTCCTTAATGAGCTCCTCTGTCGATTCTCCCAGGAAATGGATCAGACAACGGATGACCGCATCATGGCTATCGATCTGTTGCTGTATAAAAACATGATAATAAGCCATAAATAACTTCAATGCTCAAAAAATTAAGGGAACACCAACACAACGAAACACTGTTACGAGTCAATTATACTTCTGTGAAATCAGCCTGTCCACTTGGGAAGTTAGCCATGTCTCAAGGGGTGGAAGGATGTACTTAAGTTAAAGAAAGCAAAATGCTAACAGCACATCTGACTGACTGGGAGGACGCACAAAGCTCAGAGAGATATGGCTCAACTCGTCTCAATTCAGAGAACACCACCTTTCATGAAGGAAGTACGGTGGACTGTTCCTACCTGATTGAGTGACTCCAACACACTTTTTATTTTTGTGCCTGAAGTCCCACCCTTTGTCTTGAAAACAGTCAGGAGTTTTGGAGTGTAGAAATCCATCTTAGTCAAAAAGGTTCGGTCCAGGTTGATAGTTGTGATCCTCTTGAACTCCTCCTTCACCTAAAAAACAAACAAACAAAGACACAAAGCACACAACACAAAGGCACACACATTGAAATGTTATAGCTTTAAAATGGCACATATTATGTGGATGTTTTTACAAGCTCATATTTTAACTTCTACTTATTATTGTATTTATGTACCAGTTGATTTCATATAATTGTGTGTATATACATTTAAAAGCTACATCAATGGATTTAAGACCCTCCAAATGATTTGACTTCAAAATATCTAATGACCTACTAACTGCCATGAAAGTGTGGCACAAGCGTTCACGTTTACCTGAGATTCGTAGAAAAGGGCAGGCCATCTCTCCATGACATCTGGGACAGCAGGCATCTGGTTGACAACCTCCAACCGTCGATATGGAAAGGTCTTCTCCATTTTCTCACTGATAATCTTGTCGTTGTTGGTCTTTTTCACTTCTGTGAGTAGAACCACCCTCTCTTCTTCCATTGTTTCTTTTGTTTCTGCAAGTGGCAATGGCGGCAAATAATTTACTTCAGCCTTTTTGGGTCTTTTGAGGCCTTTGGGACGGGAAGTCATCTTTCTTGAAGAGTTCACCTATAGCTCTGGACAGGCAATTTGGAGCCCTCTTACTTTTGCCCGATAATTGGCCAGTTTATACTTGATTCTTTGTTGCCATCCATACATGCCATTGAATGAGCCTGGCTCTTTGAGGCCTGGATACATCTCAGCCAAGGCCTTAACTACGTTCATCACTTGGATTCCTGTTGGGTAAGCTGTGTATTGAAATATTATCTCAGCTAATTTCTCGAGAACGCTTCTTGTCACTTTTGGGTTGTTTAAGAGAGTTCCATTGGCGTTGTAAGCTCAGTTTTCTGCCTCCAGCAAGAGCTGAATTTCAAAGAAAAATGGTGGAATTTCGAACTGTCTTGGCCATGGTCGGGAACGGTATGATGCAGGACTTTCATCAGATGATGAAGAAAGCAAAACGGTGTCCTGGGATGCTAAAGATGTGGATGACATGACGTCTGATTCTGGTAAGTTGTCATCTTCTTCTTCCACAGCGCTGAGATTTACAATGACTGGTTCAACTTGGACAACTTTCAGAGTACCCATGTCTTGCACATCTTCTATAGACGTCAATGTGAAGAACTGACCCCCAAACTCCACATCTTGATACATCAGAGTAAAGCCATCTGGAGTGCTGAATGTGCTCTGGATGACAAGCTTGAGATCCTGTAGAGTACTGGGGATACCTGATGGCAGAAGCAATTTGTGCACTGTATGATCATCAAAAATGATCTGTTGCTTTGCTGGGGTGGACATCTGAGCAGGCAGGAAGACACTGGGAAAAAAAAGAAGAAGAAGAAAAAAGAAAATCCATTCTTCATTCTGACAAAAAAAAAAACTTTAAAAAAACAAAAAAAACATGATGGCCACCTTGTTTGAGACATGGACCATTGTGATGTTTGGATACTTGCGCAGCACCAAGTCTTTAATGGCCGCATTTAGTACATCTAATGACACTTGTGATGTTTTGGTAACAGACACAGATTGTTTGAATGCACTGTTCTCATGGAGACACAGTGCAACCATGAGTTGGTGTTTTTTGGCAAGGGACAACAGAATGTTCCTAAAACAGCCAGTCTGTGGGACAATTTTTTTGAAAAAGCTGTGCTTCGCTTCGAAGCGCATTGCCCACAAGGCAGACAATGGTCCAAATTCCCTTATGAGCTCAAGATAATGCTCAATGAAGTGGTTTTTGGGAATTAGTTTGTTTTGGGGGAATACATCCTGAAATCTTTGCCAGTGTTCGGCGATCTTGGTGTCCAAGTAACAGATACTTTCCTCTGTGTGAGCTGGAGACATGACTACAACCACTATGTCCTTCAGAACCATTAGCACCTGCCATACTGGATCACTCTCAGGTACTCTCAACTCAATCAAAAAAGGCAAAAGACGCAGCAGGCACCAATTTTCATGGGCATTCCCTCCTACTGATCTTTTTGCAGCGAAAGTAGCAGGGACCAAATGTGGGCTATTTGTTCGGTCAGTCCACTTATAAGGGAACTGAGCAATTAAGTTATTGAATTCCACAAAGGAAAAATACTTGTTCTTGATGAATGTATTCAGTGACAATGCCAGCTCTAGGGGAACAGCACCCTGACGAAGGTCGTGTGGCACATCAGGAGGGAAACCAGACGTTACATCAAAATAACACAGCTTTTCAGATAGTGCACACTGATTTTTTACCCCATAGCACGGATTAAGAGAAGGACTTGATAAAGCTGTTGGAACATGCAAGGTGTGCTGCTCTTCCCTTCTTCGCTGAAAAACTCCTGATCTTACCTCTGTTGTCTGAAACATAGAGCGCTCTTCCAGACAGAATCGACAGACATGAGGTCCTGTGAAACTTTCAACAAGTCCTGCCACAGCATGAGCACCCAAATTGTCAGCCACTACGCTCACCACAGTGCCTTTGATCACTTTCCCAAAACTTGGAATGAAAAGACCATCTTTCTCTAAGCTTTGAAGATCCTGCAATAGTGGCTCTAGCACTGTCTGAAATCCAAACTGTTTGGTGTCACTGGCCTTACAGAGAATGGCTAAGTATATACTCGTCAATGCCGATCTTGCATGTGCTGGGATGTTGCCTAAGACCCAATACACAGCAGTAACTTTGTGTGTCTTCCGGGATGTTCCAAGGGGGTTGCAGATTTCAAAGTCGTCAATGTACAGGATAAGACTTAATCTATCCTCATCTGAAGAGAAAAAAAAAAAATCATTTTTCTGAAAATGAGACCCATCTTGAAATGACTGATATTTCGATGCCCTGTCCGAGTTCCTAGAAAAGCAACTAGGTGCTTTTCTGGAGAATTCTTAAGTACCTGTGACAAGTATAGGAATAGGCCTATATTGGAATGTTTTATTCTCCCTCTTCTTCAGAATGTACTCTTTTGGTTCCACAACTGAAAAATGTGACTTCATTTATTCCCTCCTCCTATATGATGTAGTAAAAGGACCATCTTTCCCTACAGCTGAACTAATAGGATGTGACTCACATAAGTTGCTCACCAAATCGCTTAAAAGAACTGAATCAAAGTCATAGTTGTGTTTCTTGAAGGTGGACTCAACAAAATTTCTCAAAACTGGTCCAGATGAGGAGCAGGATAAGAACTGTAACTCATCTACAATTTCATCAATGCACTTGTTCGGCACATTGTAACAACTCTCCAACTTTAGAAACAGCAGTCCAAGTCTATCCTTTATAACCTCAGACAAATCCTCACATGGTTCAATAAAAACCTCTGGATCCTGTTCAGAAAACACTGGATCATGCTGGAGGACAGGAGTATCTGAAAGCATTTTCAAAACCTCAGGTTTAAAGTCTTCATGTGAGTGCTGACCATGTTTCCTGTGCTTATGAGAACAAAAGGTTGAATAGATGTTTGTACTGAAGCTACAGTCTTTGAATACACACTGCACAACTTCAAACCTCTTCAAATGACTGTATAAATGTTCAAAATACTGTTTCTCTGAAGAGAAGGCCGCTAAATTGCAGCGCTGACAACTGAACGAAACGACCACCTTTGGTGCAACTGATTCCACATGATGAGGGGATAGATGGATCTTGAGAGCATTAAGCGTCTTAAATGAACAAGGACAATTAGCGTATAGGCAAGGTATGGATTGAGTACGGCCACTGTTTCCATGTTTGAGTCTGTAGTGCTTGAAAAGATCAACCCTTCTTTTTTTAGGCAAAGCTACAACTTTTACACAGCCACCTCATGGTGGGACACCTAGGGCAAAAAAAAAAATAGAAACAATTTGTAAAATTACATTTCTGGTGCACATGCATGCATGCACACACACACACACACACACACACAACCACACACACACACACAAATCATGCTGTATTGTGAATGACTGTGTGCTCAACTTACCCTTAATAGGGTGCCTCATGAGGGGTTAAAATGTCCTCCAGCTCTTCCAATAAAATAATTAAAACAATGTACCATGAATTAATAATTTGCACAATAACCACCCAGAGTTCAATCAATGCATTGTGTTTGTTAAATGAAATATTAAGATATTTTATGAATACTTGTGGTATTTCTTTATTCTTTAAGCTTAATATTGCATGCTGTATGTTTTTAATTCAGTAATCATGTACAGCACACAAAATGTCAAACTCGGCATGGACTTAGCCTACTAAAATCACAATATCGATGTTTGTGAAGACACATAGTGCATCGACCGGAGCCACGATGCCTGAGCTTCCCCCCCCCCCCTTGCGTTCAAGGATGATAGCCTACGTACCAAGCGTGATAATGGCTTATAAAACAGTGCATTCAGGACCGCTTGTTCTGCTAACTCGTACAATCTTCATTATCGATTGCCTCTAGGGCTGCAACTATCGAATATTTTTGGAATCGAGTATTTTACCGAGTATTCCATCGATTAATCGAGTAATCGGATAAAAATTACTTTTGCGTTTTTAAACGCTGATTGCAAATTTTGCCAATATCATTTGAAACTGTCACTAACCGCCGCTGACACGCCCCCATCCCCTGATCGCAAATATATATATTTCCGTCAGAGGGGCAACTTCAGTCGAGGAGGGCAAACGGGCAGTTGCTGAGCAACCTTAGCCCACTCCTGTGCACGTCCCTGATTATATGTATTATATATTTTACTGGGATTAGTTTAAGAACCCAGGAACGCCCTTTAGTGTCAGGAAATAGGGCTAGGGGGTGCTACACAATCATTCTAACTTTACACATATGGTATGTACAGTACTGCTTTACATGGTGCTCTTTCACTCTTCAATGGTCTGCCCAGATGCTGGACAGTACCATTTTCCCCGTACCTGGGTATGGCCAGTGTCTTTAGTTTTGGACTGACCACAAATCTTGCAATTATAGTGGTAGCTTTGCTTGGTGTGTCACTTCTTTGGGCGCTCTCCTCTTGTCACCCAGTCCTGATCCTCAAGTGCTGCCCTTCGCCGTCTCCACTCGCGGTGCCGATTTTGAGGAGCTTGTCCTGGTGACGGCTGGGAAGGGGACCAATCCCGAGAGTAAGGCGGTGGTGATGGCTGGTAAGGGGACCAATCCTAAGAGTGAGGTGTTGGAGCTGAGTGTTGACCCTGTTGACAGTAGACAAGGTCCCACCCAGGAGAGTGCTGTGCAATAGGCCAGTCATGTGCTGCTTGGGTGGAGGGTGTGTGTGGTGCCTGTGATGTGGATGTGTGTGGTGCCTGTAATGTGGGTGTGTGTGGTGCCTGTAATGTGGGTGTGTGTGGTTCCTGTGATGTGTGTGGTGCCTGTGCAGTTACATGATGAATCAACGGTGATGCTGTAGGAGGACCGGTAGGTTGATCCACATTTAGGTCTGCAGGTCTTGTAAAAACATGATATGTTTTAATATGTCGCAGCAGTCCAATTGCCCCCCAGGCTTTAACACCACACTGGTCACAACGCTCTTAGCCATGGCAGTCTGACAAGTGCTGAGTGTAACAAGTCTTTACTGCTCACCTCCTTGCTATATAGAGAGCATGTAAATGAATTCAACTCACTTAGTCTATACAGAGCTGGTGCTTTCTGGGGTGTCCTGGTGCTTTCTTTGTGACTGGGTGAGGGGAGGTTGAAAAGATTCTGTGTATTTATTCTGTGTTCAGGAGCGAAAGCTGTGAGCAGGGTTCGAACCTGTTAACAGTTCCTTTCGTCCTTCTTGGGTTGAAGTAGGTAGCATGACATCGGCCATTGAACTAATTGGATTTTAAATCCTAACGGTCAGTCGACACAACTGCAACCATAGCGTGGGTGTCTTGACCAGGATGAAAGACCATGACAATGCTTCCTTTTAGGTCTCGGTCTTCTACCAGGAGTGGGGTTCGAACCCACGAGGACATGTGTCCATTGGATCTTAAGTCCAACGCCTTAACCTCTCGGCCATCCTGGTACACGGAAAGGCATTTTTTGAAGAATTTCACCGCTAAACTCAGTTTGTGACAAGGGTGTGTCAGGCCTGTCCTAGAAGGTGCTTTGTGTCTGAGTGAGATAACTGCACGTTAGATCCAGACTGGGTGCTGGGGAGTGTACTCAGGGGGTCAGGATTTAGAGGGTTAGCTTCAGCCAGTTAGCATCAGCTTTTTGGTGCCAGCGGCTGTCCAGGAAGTTTGTTGGTTTCAGTCATGTACTTGTGTGGCCAGACAGTGAAAGGGTTTTGGTAACTGTGGTTATCAGTGGAGTGGTGTTTGCAGGTCGCAGACTGCCAGGCATCATCAACTACGCCGGAGCACCAACCTTAACCTCTCGGCCATCCAGACAGCATCAAATACGCCATGGTCGTGCTTTCTACAGCAGCTCATAGATGCAAATGACATAGTCTGGACATAGTTTATGAGTTTTATTTCCTGACTGTTACAGTCAGTTGTGTGATGTAAACCTTGACTTGATGCTCTCCTGAACTGGTCCCTTTGGCAGTGGTGGCTGGGTGAGGGGAGGTTGACAAGATTCTGTGTATTTAGGACGACAGGGTTCAAGAAGTAACGCTGTGAGCAGGGTTCGAACCTGCGCGGGGAGACCCCATTGGATTTCAAGTCCAACGCCTTAACCACTCGGCCATCGCAGCTGTGAATCCATAGTCATTCACACCCACAACACACATTTAATCCACACACACACATTGATTTTTCAACATCTTGCAAATGAACGTTTAAGAAAGAAAGAAAGGAAGAAAGAGAGTAGGCCATCTGGAAGGGCACGGTGCAGCTAACGACACCAAGATGATACCAAGAGAGCACACACTCTTGAATATCTATGCAAGAGTCGCTTTGGATTAAAACGTAAGTTAAATGCAAAGGTCAGAACCAAGATGCCGCCAGTTCCTTTCGTCCTTCTTGGGTTGAAGTAGGTAGCATGACATCGGCCATTGAAACGAACTGGATTTTAAATCCTAACGGTCAGTCGACACAACTAGCGTGGGTGTCTTGACCTGGATGAAAGACCATGACAATGCTTCCTTTTAGGTCTCGGTAAGACTTCTACCCACGAGGACATGTGTCCATTGGATCTTAAGTCCAACGCCTTAACCTCTCGGCCATCCTGGTACACGGAAAGGCATTTTTTGAAGAATTTCACCGCTGAACTCAGTTTGTGACAAGGGTGTGTCAGGCCTGTCCTAGAGGGTGTTTTGTGTCTGAGTGAGATAACTGCACGTTAGATCCAGACTGGGTGCTGGGGAGTGTACTCAGGGGGTCAGGATTTAGAGGGTTAGCTTCAGCCAGTTAGCATCAGCTTTTTGGTGCCAGCGGCTGTCCAGGAAGTGTGTTGGTTTCAGTCATGTACTTGTGTGGCCAGACAGTGAAAGGGTTTTGGTAACTGGTTATCAGTGGAGTGGTGTTTGCAGGTCGCAGACTGCCAGGCATCATCAACTACGCCGGAGCACCACCAGACAGCATCAAATACGCCATGGTCGTGCTTTCTACAGCAGCTCATAGATGCAAATGACATAGTCTGGACATAGTTTTTGAGTTTTATTTCCTGACTGTTACAGTCAGTTGTGTGATGTAAACCTTGACTTGATGCTCTCCTGAACTGGTCCCTTTGGCAGTGGTGGCTGGGTGAGAGGAGGTTGACAAGATTCTGTGTATTTAGGACGACAGGGTTCAAGAAGTAACGCTGTGAGCAGGGTTCGAACCTGCGCGGGGAGACCCCATTGGATTTCAAGTCCAACGCCTTAACCACTCGGCCATCGCAGCTGTGAATCCATACTCATTCACACCCACATCACACATTTAATCCACACACACACAGTGATTTTTCAACATCTTGCAAATGAACGTTTAAGAAAGAAAGAAAGGAAGAAAGAGAGTAGGCCATCTGGAAGGGCACGGTGCAGCTAACGACACCAAGATGATACCAAGAGAGCACACACTCTTGAATATTTATGCAAGAGTCGCTTTGGATAAAATCGTAAGTTAAATGGAAAGGTCAGAACCAAGATGCCTCCAGTTCCTTTCGTCCTTCTTGGGTTGAAGTAGGTAGCATGACATCGGCCATTGAAACGAACTGGATTTTAAATCCTAACGGTCAGTCGACACAACTAGCGTGGGTATCTTGACCTAGATGAAAGACCATGACAATGCTTCCTTTTAGGTCTCGGTAAGACTTCTACCCACGAGGACATGTGTCCATTGGATCTTAAGTCCAACGCCTTAACCTCTCGGCCATCCTGGTACACGGAAAGGTATTTTTTAAAGAATTTCACCGCTGAACTCAGTTTGTGACAAGGGTGTGTCAGGCCTGTCCTAGAGGATGTTTTGTGTCTGAGTGAGATAACTGCACGTTAGATCCAGACTGGGTGCTGGGGAGTGTACTCAGGGGGTCAGGATTTAGAGGGTTAGCTTCAGCCAGTTAGCATCAGCTTTTTGGTGCCAGCGGCTGTCCAGGAAGTTTGTTGGTTTCAGTCATGTACTTGTGTGGCCAGACAGTGAAAGGGTTTTGGTAACTGTGCTTATCAGTGGAGTGGTGTTTGCAGGTCGCAGACTGCCAGGCATCATCAACTACGCCGGAGCACCACCAGACAGCATCAAATACGCCATGGTTGTGCTTTCTACAGCAGCTCATAGATGCAAATGACATAGTTTCTGAGTTTTATTTCCTGACCGTTACAGTCAGTTGTGTGATGTAAACCTTGACTTGATGCTCTCCTGAACTGGTCCCTTGGGCAGTGGTGGCTGGGTGACACAACAGTCGACACAATTTAGGACGACAGGGTTCAAGAAGTAACGCTGTGAGCAGGGTTCGAACCTGCGCGGGGAGACCCCATTGGATTTCAAGTCCAACGCCTTAACCACTCGGCCATCGCAGCTGTGAATCCATACTCATTCACACCCACATCACACATTTAATCCACACACACACATTGATTTTTCTACATCTTAAAAATTAATGTTTAAGAAAGAAAGAAAGGAAGAAAGAGAGTAGGCCATCTGGAAGGGCACGGTGCAGCTAACGACACCAAGATGATACCAAGAGAGCACACACTCTTGAATATCTATGCAAGAGTCGCTTTGGATAAAATTGTAAGTTAAATGGAAAGGTCAGAACCAAGATGCCTCCAGTTCCTTTCGTCCTTCTTGGGTTGAAGTAGGTAGCATGACATCGGCCATTGAAACGAACTGGATTTTAAATCCTAACGGTCAGTCGACACAACTAGCGTGGGTGTCTTGACCTAGATGAAAGACCATGACAATGCTTCCTTTTAGGTCTCGGTAAGACTTCTACCCACGAGGACATGTGTCCATTGGATCTTAAGTCCAACGCCTTAACCTCTCGGCCATCCTGGTACACGGAAAGGCATTTTTTGAAGAATTTCACCGCTGAACTCAGTTTGTGACAAGGGTGTGTCAGGCCTGTCCTAGAGGGTGTTTTGTGTCTGAGTGAGATAACTGCACGTTAGATCCAGACTGGGTGCTGGGGAGTGTACTCAGGGGGTCAGGATTTAGAGGGTTAGCTTCAGCCAGTTAGCATCAGCTTTTTGGTGCCAGCGGCTGTCCAGGAAGTTTGTTGGTTTCAGTCATGTACTTGTGTGGCCAGACAGTGAAAGGGTTTTGGTAACTGTGGTTATCAGTGGAGTGGTGTTTGCAGGTCGCAGACTGCCAGGCATCATCAACTACGCCGGAGCACCACCCGACAGCATCAAATACGCCATGGTCGTGCTTTCTACAGCAGCTCATAGATGCAAATGACATAGTCTGGACATAGTTTCTGAGTTTTATTTCCTGACCGTTCCAGTCAGTTGTGTGATGTAAACCTTGACTTGATGCTCTCCTGAACTGGTCCCTTGGGCAGTGGTGGCTGGGTGAGGGGAGGTTGACAAGATTCTGTGTATTTAGGACGACAGGGTTCAAGAAGTAACGCTGTGAGCAGGGTTCGAACCTGCGCGGGGAGACCCCATTGGATTTCAAGTCCAACGCCTTAACCACTCGGCCATCGCAGCTGTGAATCCATACTCATTCACACCCACATCACACATTTAATCCACACACACACACATTGATTTTTCAACATCTTGCAAATGAACGTTTAAGAAAGAAAGAAAGGAAGAAAGAGAGTAGGCCATCTGGAAGGGCACGGTGCAGCTAACGACACCAAGATGATACCAAGAGAGCACACACTCTTGAATATCTATGCAAGAGTCGCTTTGGATAAAATCGTAAGTTAAATGCAAAGGTCAGAACCAAGATGCCGGCAGTTCCTTTCGTCCTTCTTGGGTTGAAGTAGGTAGCATGACATCGGTCATTGAAACAAACTGGATTTTAAGTCCTAACAGTCAGTCGACACAACTAGCGTGGGTGTCTTGACCTGGATGAAAGACCATGACAATGCTTCCTTTTAGGTCTCGGTAAGACTTCTACCAGGAGTGGGGTTCGAACCCACGAGGACATGTGTCCATTGGATCTTAAGTCCAACGCCTTAACCTCTCGGCCATCCTGGTACACGGAAAGGCATTTTTTGAAGAATTTCACCGCTGAACTCAGTTTGTGACAAGGGTGTGTCAGGCCTGTCCTAGAGGGTGTTTTGTGTCTGAGTGAGATAACTGCACGTTAGATCCAGACTGGGTGCTGGGGAGTGTACTCAGGGGGTCAGGATTTAGAGGGTTAGCTTCAGCCAGTTAGCATCAGCTTTTTGGTGCCAGCGGCTGTCCAGGAAGTTTGTTGGTTTCAGTCATGTACTTGTGTGGCCAGACAGTGAAAGGGTTTTGGTAACTGTGGTTATCAGTGGAGTGGTGTTTGCAGGTCGCAGACTGCCAGGCATCATCAACTACGCTGGAGCACCAACCTTAACCTCACGGCCATCCAGACAGCATCAAATACGCCATGGTCGTGCTTTCTACAGCAGCTCATAGATGCAAATGACATAGTCTGGACATAGTTTCTGAGTTTTATTTCCTGACCGTTCCAGTCAGTTGTGTGATGTAAACCTTGACTTGATGCTCTCCTGAACTGGTCTTTGGCAGTGGTGGCTGGGTGAGGGGAGGTTGACAAGATTCTGTGTATTTAGGACGACAGGGTTCAAGAAGTACCCTGCGTGGGTGTCTTGACCTGGATGAAAGACCATGACAATGCTTCCTTTTAGGTCTCGGTAAGACTTCTACCAGGAGTGGGGTTCGAACCCACAAGGACTTGTGTCCATTGGATCTTAAGTCCAACGCCTTAACCTCTCGGCCATCCTGGTACACGGAAAGGCATTTTTTGAAGAATTTCACCGCTGAACTCAGTTTGTGACAAGGGTGTGTCAGGCCTGTCCTAGAGGGTGTTTTGTGTCTGAGTGAGATAACTGCATGTTAGATCCAGACTGGGTGCTGGGGAGTGTACTCAGGGGGTCAGGATTAAGAGGGTTAGCTTCAGCCAGTTAGCATCAGCTTTTTGGTGCCAGCGGCTGTCCAGGAAGTGTGTTGGTTTCAGTCATGTACTTGTGTGGCCAGACAGTGAAAGGGTTTTGGTAACTGTGGTTATCAGTGGAGTGGTGTTTGCAGGTCGCAGACTGCCAGGCATCATCAACTACGCCGGAGCACCACCAGACAGCATCAAATACGCCATGGTCGTGCTTTCTACAGCAGCTCATAGATGCAAATGACATAGTCTGGACATAGTTTCTGAGTTTTATTTCCTGACAGTTCCAGTCAGTTGTGTGATGTAAACCTTGACTTGATGCTCTCCTGAACTGGTCCCTTGGGCAGTGGTGGCTGGGTGAGGGGAGGTTGACAAGATTCTGTGTATTTAGGACGACAGGGTTCAAGAAGTAACGCTGTGAGCAGGGTTCGAACCTGCAGGGGAGACCCCATTGGATTTCAAGTCCAACGCCTTAACCACTCGGCCATCGCAGCTGTGAATCCATACTCATTCACACCCACCCATTCTCACACATTTAATCCACACACACACATTGATTTTTCAACATCTTGCAAATGAACGTTTAAGAAAGAAAGAAAGGAAGAAAGAGAGTAGGCCATCTGGAAGGGCACGGTGCAGCTAACGACACCAAGATGATACCAAGAGAGCACACACTCTTGAATATCTATGCAAGAGTCGCTTTGGATAAAATCGTAAGTTAAATGGAAAGGTCAGAACCAAGATGTCTCCAGTTCCTTTCGTCCTTCTTGGGTTGAAGTAGGTAGCATGACATAGGCCATTGAAACGAACTGGATTTTAAATCCTAACGGTCAATCGACACAACTAGCGTGGGTGTCTTGACCTGGATGAAAGACCATGACAATGCTTCCTTTTAGGTCTCGGTAAGACTTCTACCAGGAGTGGGGTTCGAACCCACGAGGACATGTGTCCATTGGATCTTAAGTCCAACGCCTTAACCTCTCGGCCATCCTGGTACACGGAAAGGCATTTTTTGAAGAATTTCACCGCTGAACTCAGTTTGTGACAAGGGTGTGTCAGGCCTGTCCTAGAGGGTGTTTTGTGTCTGAGTGAGATAACTGCACGTTAGATCCAGACTGGGTGCTGGGGAGTGTACTCAGGGGGTCAGGATTAAGAGGGTTAGCTTCAGCCAGTTAGCATCAGCTTTTTGGTGTCAGCGGCTGTCCAGGAAGTGTGTTGGTTTCAGTCATGTACTTGTGTGGCCAGACAGTGAAAGGGTTTTGGTAACTGTGGTTATCAGTGGAGTGGTGTTTGCAGGTCGCAGACTGCCAGGCATCATCAACTACGCCGGAGCACCACCAGACAGCATCAAATACGCCATGGTCGTGCTTTCTACAGCAGCTCATAGATGCAAATGACATAGTCTGGACATAGTTTCTGAGTTTTATTTCCTGACAGTTCCAGTCAGTTGTGTGATGTAAACCTTGACTTGATGCTCTCCTGAACTGGTCCCTTGGGCAGTGGTGGCTGGGTGAGGGGAGGTTGACAAGATTCTGTGTATTTAGGACGTCAGGGTTCAAGAAGTAACGCTGTGAGCAGGGTTCGAACCTGCGCGGGGAGACCCCATTGGATTTCAAGTCCAACGCCTTAACCACTCGGCCATCGCAGCTGTGAATCCATACTCATTCACACCCACATCACACATTTAATCCACACACACACATTGATTTTTCAACATCTTGCAAATGAACGTTTAAGAAAGAAAGAAAGGAAGAAAGAGAGTAGGCCATCTGGAAGGGCACGGTGCAGCTAACGACACCAAGATGATACCAAGAGAGCACACACTCTTGAATATCTATGCAAGAGTCGCTTTGGATAAAATCGTAAGTTAAATGCAAAGGTCAGAACCAAGATGCCGGCAGTTCCTTTCGTCCTTCTTGGGTTGAAGTAGGTAGCATGACATCGGTCATTGAAACAAACTGGATTTTAAATCGTAACAGTCAGTCGACACAACTAGCGTGGGTGTCTTGACCTGGATGAAAGACCATGACAATGCTTCCTTTTAGGTCTCGGTAAGACTTCTACCAGGAGTGGGGTTCGAACCCACGAGGACATGTGTCCATTGGATCTTAAGTCCAACGCCTTAACCTCTCGGCCATCCTGGTACACGAAAAGGCATTTTTTGAAGAATTTCACCGCTGAACTCAGTTTGTGACAAGGGTGTGTCAGGCCTGTCCTAGAGGGTGTTTTGTGTCTGAGTGGGATAACTGCACGTTAGATCCAGACTGGGTGCTGGGGAGTGTACTCAGGGGGTCAGGATTAAGAGGGTTAGCTTCAGCCAGTTAGCATCAGCTTTTTGGTGTCAGCGGCTGTCCAGGAAGTGTGTTGGTTTCAGTCATGTACTTGTGTGGCCAGACAGTGAAAGGGTTTTGGTAACTGTGGTTATCAGTGGAGTGGTGTTTGCAGGTCGCAGACTGCCAGGCATCATCAACTACGCCGGAGCACCACCAGACAGCATCAAATACGCCATGGTCGTGCTTTCTACAGCAGCTCATAGATGCAAATGACATAGTCTGGACATAGTTTCTGAGTTTTATTTCCTGACAGTTCCAGTCAGTTGTGTGATGTAAACCTTGACTTGATGCTCTCCTGAACTGGTCCCTTGGGCAGTGGTGGCTGGGTGAGGGGAGGTTGACAAGATTCTGTGTATTTAGGACGACAGGGTTCAAGAAGTAACGCTGTGAGCAGGGTTCGAACCTGCGCGGGGAGACCCCATTGGATTTCAAGTCCAACGCCTTAACCACTCGGCCATCGCAGCTGTGAATCCATACTCATTCACACCCACATCACACATTTAATCCACACACACACATTGATTTTTTAACATCTTGCAAATGAACGTTTAAGAAAGAAAGAAAGGAAGAAAGAGAGTAGGCCATCTGGAAGGGCACGGTGCAGCTAACGACACCAAGATGATACCAAGAGAGCACACACTCTTGAATATCTATGCAAGAGTCGCTTTGGATAAAATCGTAAGTTAAATGCAAAGGTCAGAACCAAGATGCCGGCAGTTCCTTTCGTCCTTCTTGGGTTGAAGTAGGTAGCATGACATCGGTCATTGAAACAAACTGGATTTTAAATCGTAACAGTCAGTCGACACAACTAGCGTGGGTGTCTTGACCTTGATGAAAGACCATGACAATGCTTCCTTTTAGGTCTCGGTAAGACTTCTACCAGGAGTGGGGTTCGAACCCACGAGGACATGTGTCCATTGGATCTTAAGTCCAACGCCTTAACCTCTCGGCCATCCTGGTACACGAAAAGGCATTTTTTGAAGAATTTCACCGCTGAACTCAGTTTGTGACAAGGGTGTGTCAGGCCTGTCCTAGAGGGTGATTTGTGTCTGAGTGAGATAACTGCACGTTAGATCCAGACTGGGTGCTGGGGAGTGTACTCAGGGGGTCAGGATTAAGAGGGTTAGCTTCAGCCAGTTAGCATCAGCTTTTTGGTGTCAGCGGCTGTCCAGGAAGTGTGTTGGTTTCAGTCATGTACTTGTGTGGCCAGACAGTGAAAGGGTTTTGGTAACTGTGGTTATCAGTGGAGTGGTGTTTGCAGGTCGCAGACTGCAAGGCATCATCAACTACTCCGGAGCACCACCAGACAGCATCAAATACGCCATGGTCGTGCTTTCTACAGCAGCTCATAGATGCAAATGACATAGTCTGGACATAGTTTCTGAGTTTTATTTCCTGACCGTTCCAGTCAGTTGTGTGATGTAAACCTTGACTTGATGCTCTCCTGAACTGGTCCCTTGGGCAGTGGTGGCTGGGTGAGGGGAGGTTGACAAGATTCTGTGTATTTAGGACGACAGGGTTCAAGAAGTAACGCTGTGAGCAGGGTTCGAACCTGCGCGGAGAGACCCCATTGGATTTCAAGTCCAACGCCTTAACCACTCGGCCATCGCAGCTGTGAATCCATACTCATTCACACCCACATCACACATTTAATCCACACACACACACATTGATTTTTCAACATCTTGCAAATGAACGTTTATGAAAGAAAGAAAGGAAGAAAGAGAGTAGGCCATCTGGAAGGGCACGGTGCAGCTAACGACACCAAGATGATACCAAGAGAGCACACACTCTTGAATATCTATGCAAGAGTCGCTTTGGATAAAATCGTAAGTTAAATGCAAAGGTCAGAACCAAGATGCCGGCAGTTCCTTTCGTCCTTCTTGGGTTGCAGTAGGTAGCATGACATCGGTCATTGAAACAAACTGGATTTTAAATCCTAACAGTCAGTCGACACAACTAGCGTGGGT
>NC_137922.1:54247868-54250368 GCF_963457725.1 Sprattus sprattus | reverse complement strand
GTGCTGGGGAGTGTACTCAGGGGGTCAGGATTTAGAGGGTTAGCTTCAGCCAGTTAGCATCAGCTTTTTGGTGCCAGCGGCTGTCCAGGAAGTTTGTTGGTTTCAGTCATGTACTTGTGTGGCCAGACAGTGAAAGGGTTTTGGTAACTGTGGTTATCAGTGGAGTGGTGTTTGCAGGTCGCAGACTGCCAGGCATCATCAACTACGCCGGAGCACCACCAGACAGCATCAAATACGCCATGGTCGTGCTTTCTACAGCAGCTCATAGATGCAAATGACATAGTCTGGACATAGTTTCTGAGTTTTATTTCCTGACCGTTCCAGTCAGTTGTGTGATGTAAACCTTGACTTGATGCTCTCCTGAACTGGTCCCTTGGGCAGTGGTGGCTGGGTGAGGGGAGGTTGACAAGATTCTGTGTATTTAGGACGACAGGGTTCAAGAAGTAACGCTGTGAGCAGGGTTCGAACCTGCGCGGGGAGACCCCATTGGATTTCAAGTCCAACGCCTTAACCACTCGGCCATCGCAGCTGTGAATCCATACTCATTCACACCCACGTCACACATTTAATCCACACACACACATTGATTTTTCAACATCTTGCAAATGAACGTTTAAGAAAGAAAGAAAGGAAGAAAGAGAGTAGGCCATCTGGAAGGGCACGGTGCAGCTAACGACACCAAGATGATACCAAGAGAGCACACACTCTTGAATATCTATGCAAGAGTCGCTTTGGATAAAATCGTAAGTTAAATGCAAAGGTCAGAACCAAGATGCCGGCAGTTCCTTTCGTCCTTCTTGGGTTGAAGTAGGTAGCATGACATCGGTCATTGAAACAAACTGGATTTTAAATCCTAACAGTCAGTCGACACAACTAGCGTGGGTGTCTTGACCTGGATGAAAGACCATGACAATGCTTCCTTTTAGGTCTCGGTAAGACTTCTACCAGGAGTGGGGTTCGAACCCACAAGGACATGTGTCCATTGGATCTTAAGTCCAACGCCTTAACCTCTCGGCCATCCTGGTACACGGAAAGGCATTTTTTGAAGAATTTCACCGCTGAACTCAGTTTGTGACAAGGGTGTGTCAGGCCTGTCCTAGAGGGTGTTTTGTGTCTGAGTGAGATAACTGCACGTTAGATCCAGACTGGGTGCTGGGGAGTGTACTCAGGGGGTCAGGATTTAGAGGGTTAGCTTCAGCCAGTTAGCATCAGCTTTTTGGTGCCAGCGGCTGTCCAGGAAGTGTGTTGGTTTCAGTCATGTACTTGTGTGGCCAGACAGTGAAAGGGTTTTGGTAACTGTGGTTATCAGTGGAGTGGTGTTTGCAGGTCGCAGACTGCAAGGCATCATCAACTACGCCGGAGCACCACCAGACAGCATCAAATACGCCATGGTCGTGTTTTCTACAGCAGCTCATAGATGCAAATGACATAGTCTGGACATAGTTTCTGAGTTTTATTTCCTGACCGTTCCAGTCAGTTGTGTGATGTAAACCTTGACTTGATGCTCTCCTGAACTGGTCCCTTGGGCAGTGGTGGCTGGGTGAGGGGAGGTTGACAAGATTCTGTGTATTTAGGACGACAGGGTTCAAGAAGTAACGCTGTGAGCAGGGTTCGAACCTGCGCGGGGAGACCCCATTGGATTTCAAGTCCAACGCCTTAACCACTCGGCCATCGCAGCTGTGAATCCATACTCATTCACACCCACATCACACATTTAATCCACACACACACACATTGATTTTTCAACATCTTGCAAATGAACGTTTAAGAAAGAAAGAAAGGAAGAAAGAGAGTAGGCCATCTGGAAGGGCACGGTGCAGCTAACGACACCAAGATGATACCAAGAGAGCACACACTCTTGAATATCTATGCAAGAGTCGCTTTGGATAAAATCGTAAGTTAAATGCAAAGGTCAGAACCAAGATGCCGGCAGTTCCTTTCGTCCTTCTTGGGTTGAAGTAGGTAGCATGACATCGGTCATTGAAACAAACTGGATTTTAAATCCTAACAGTCAGTCGACACAACTAGCGTGGGTGTCTTGACCTGGATGAAAGACCATGACAATGCTTCCTTTTAGGTCTCGGTAAGACTTCTACCAGGAGTGGGGTTCGAACCCACGAGGACATGTGTCCATTGGATCTTAAGTCGAACGCCTTAACCTCTCGGCCATCCTGGTACACGGAAAGGCATTTTTTGAAGAATTTCACCGCTGAACTCAGTTTGTGACAAGGGTGTGTCAGGCCTGTCCTAGAGGGTGTTTTGTGTCTGAGTGAGATAACTGCACGTTAGATCCAGACTGGGTGCTGGGGAGTGTACTCAGGGGGTCAGGATTAAGAGGGTTAGCTTCAGCCAGTTAGCATCAGCTTTTTGGTGCCAGCGGCTGTCCAGGAAGTGTGTTGGTTTCAGTCATGTACTTGTGTGGCCAGACAGTGAAAGGGTTTTGGTAACTGTGGTTATCAGTGGAGTGGTGTTTGCAGGTCGCAGACTGCCAGGCATCATC
>NC_137922.1:54237868-54242868 GCF_963457725.1 Sprattus sprattus | reverse complement strand
CTTGCAAATGAACGTTTAAGAAAGAAAGAAAGGAAGAAAGAGAGTAGGCCATCTGGAAGGGCACGGTGCAGCTAACGACACCAAGATGATACCAAGAGAGCACACACTCTTGAATATCTATGCAAGAGTCGCTTTGGATAAAATCGTAAGTTAAATGCAAAGGTCAGAACCAAGATGCCGGCAGTTCCTTTCGTCCTTCTTGGGTTGAAGTAGGTAGCATGACATCGGTCATTGAAACAAACTGGATTTTAAATCCTAACAGTCAGTCGACACAACTAGCGTGGGTGTCTTGACCTGGATGAAAGACCATGACAATGCTTCCTTTTAGGTCTCGGTAAGACTTCTTCCAGGAGTGGGGTTCGAACCCACGAGGACATGTGTCCATTCGATCTTAAGTCCAACGCCTTAACCTCTCGGCCATCCTGGTACACGGAAATGCATTTTTTGAAGAATTTCACCGCTGAACTCAGTTTGTGACAAGGGTGTGTCAGGCCTGTCCTAGAGGGTGTTTTGTGTCTGAGTGAGATAACTGCACGTTAGATCCAGACTGGGTGCTGGGGAGTGTACTCAGGGGGTCAGGATTTAGAGGGTTAGCTTCAGCCAGTTAGCATCAGCTTTTTGGTGCCAGCGGCTGTCCAGGAAGTTTGTTGGTTTCAGTCATGTACTTGTGTGTGTTACGACCCTGGCGGGTCTAGGCCCCGCCCCCCATGATTGCATGCCTGTTCTGTCTGTCTCTCTAACCAGGTGATTGGAAACAGGTGTAGCAGAGGATTGCAAGCAGGTGGATGGTTGATTGGATGGGCTACAAAAGCCCTGATCAGGTTGAAGACGGGAGAGCTTTTGGTCTTCCCTTCAGTTGGTGTTCGTTGGTCGTAGATAGAGTTTGGAGTTTGGAGTATCGTTGGATTGTGGATTGTCGTCGTTCGTTTATATTACCAGTGCACTGACTTTACACAACACCTTTTGTTTCTCTTCACAACCCTGACGTTCACCACACGTTTACCTATAATTATTAGATACCGGATATAACTGTAATCATTAATAAATATATTATATTATTTATCATAAATTCTGCGTGGCCTCCCCTTTGTGTTCGGGCATTGAGCCATGCTCGTTACACATGGGGGCTCGCCGAGATTTTTCCACGGAATTTGGTAAGACAACTTTTCATCCACTCATTGGGGAATAGTGGTTGTAAAGCTGTTAGTGATTAGGTTGATCGTGCGTTTAAACTTGAATGCTGATGTGCAGAAAAACTGCCGGCACAGAGAAAAAAAACGTATTGGAAATTGGGGAGACCCACGTGGAAATTTGTAAATAGGAAACGTTGTTTTTCGTTTGGTTACCGTGGAGGAGAAGATCAAGTTTGGTAGTGACTGCGCGCGGTGCAAACTAGTGTAAATTGAGTACAGGTGTAGTGGTATTGGGTGGTAATCGTAGGTTAGAACCTACTGAGCAACGTAATCCCTGGGCAGGTGAAGTGCGCTTACCGCTGTTGGTTGGGGTTGCCTTACTTTTAAATAGTATTTTTTATTTTTCATGGTCGTGTCGAACGCGCTGGAGCTGTTTAGCAGCTAAATTGCAGGTGGACACACTGAAGACTAGTGTTTGGAAATAGCAAGGATTGTGTTTGGGAGATAGATCAGGGAGCTCTAATCTTTCTTGGGGTTAGGAGTGGGTGGTTCTACACCTGGGCTGAATTGCTGGTTGTGCACTATCGTGTCAGTCACCGGTTAAAAGAAATATTCGGGGAGTACGCATTGTTAGATCTGGGCCAGATCGGTGGGTACAATTTTGCAGGGTAAATAGGTATCGCAATGGAGTCTATGGAGGAGTTTTTCAAATCTCCGAAAGAGAGTTATTTGGAGGGACTCACGAAAAATCAGTTGTGGGTAGTGGCAGAACATTACCACTTCAATGAAATGCTGTCAAAGTACCTTAGGAAAAAGGAATTAAAGGACGAAGTAAGACAGAAGTTGGTTGAGATGTCTATAATAGCGGTAGGATCTCCTGCTTTAAAGCCGCCAGCAACGTTAACTCCAACACGCTCAGAGTCAGGGAGTCCTTCGCAGGGAGAGGCATTAAGTTTTGCGGAGCAAATGCAGCTTTTAAAAATGCAAAATGAAATGCAAATCGAACAGAAGCGCGTTGATGCGGATATTCAGCTCAAACGGTTTGAAGCTGAAAAAAAGCTAGACGCGGCTGAGAGGGAAAAGGAGCGGGTATTCGAAATCGAAAAAATTAGGTTAATAGCTGAAGGAAAATTGCGGGGAAATGGAGAGGCCTCTGGGTCATCGGGAGGGGGTGGCGCAGAAAGCCTATCCATTATGATCAAGTTTCTGCCTAGGTTCAATGACCGTGACCCGGACATTTTCTTTTCCTTGTTTGAAGGAATTGCCGATGAGAGGGGGTGGAACGACTCTGAGCGCACCCTGGTCATACAAACTGTTCTCCCGGGGAGAGCGCAGGATGCGTTCATTGCTTTATCGGTAGCCGACCGGAAAAACTACCAACGGGTCAAAGAAGCAGTGTTAAGGGCGTACGAACAAGTACCGGAGTTTTATAGACAGAGGTTTAGGAACGAGCGAAAAGATGACCAACAAACGTATTCTGAGATTGCAAGAGAGTTGACTGGATTTTTTAATCGCTGGTGTTCGTCTGTTCATGCCAACACATACGAGCGTTTGTGTGATTTAATTGTTTTAGAACAATTCAAGGACATTGTCCCTGAACGGCTTGCTTTGTATATAAATGAACACAAAGTCAAAACTGCCGCGGAGGCTGCCATACTCGCGGATGAGTTTAACTTGACTCATAGAGGCACACATAAAGAATATGTACCACGCAGGCCTAGCTCCCCGTGGGAGGAACGGGGCACAAGTCGTTTCACTAGGGGTCCATATGACCCTAGACAAATGCTTTCAAATCGCAGTGAGTCAGACGTCGAAAAGTGTCATTATTGTTTGAAAAATGGTCATTGGAAGAGAGAATGCCCACTGCTTGAGGGAAGAGATGACAAACGGCCGAACTCTCAAAAAGGGGACTCGGTAAAAGGGGTTGGATGTGCAGCCCGGGTGCGTCAGTCTTTCGGCACTGAAAAGAGTGTGCAGGTGAATATCACTGTCCCTGCAGGTGGTTCAGGCTGTGAGATGCCTGGTCCCTCTGGACAAAGGCAGTGTGACGCTGAGTCCACTGATGGGCATGTCGGGGAGGGGTATGCCCCATTCATTACTGATGGCTATATTTCGCTTGTAGGGAGCGCGGAAAAGACGCCTGTTAAGATTTTGCGAGACACTGGGGCTACAGAGACGTTCGTAGCTGAAGGCATTTTACCATTTTCTGTTCAGTCTAGCACCGGAGAACGTGTTCTAATTCGGGGCATGGGAATGCACATCATGTCTGTTCCACTGCACAAGATCGTGCTGAGTTCTGATCTTGTGCAGGGTGAAGTAATTGTGGGTGTTCTTCAGGCGTTGCCTGTGCCAGGAGTGCACGTGATTCTGGGTAACATGGTGGCTGGGCACCGGGTATGGCCAAGCGGGCCACCACCATTGGCAGGATCAACTCAGGCAATAGACGCCACTAAAAAGGACGACTGTGTCACAGAGTTTCTGGAGAGTTTCACGGAGGTTTTCACTGCGAAAAGTAGCGAAAAATCAGTGAAGAAGTCTCCGAAAATCGAAATGGGTCTAGCGGGATTCACCGTGTTGTCCTTTTTTGTTGGAATAAGCTTGTTTTTCGAGAAAGCCCTCCTTGACATAGTAAATATATTATTGATTACTGGGTTATCAGTTGGCATCGGCCTGGAACGCACCTTCATATTCTTCTGTCAAAGGAATAAAGGAAAAGTCACCAGTTTCTTCCTGTGGGCTGTATTTGGTATATTGATGGGATGGGCCTTTATGGGTTTGGATTTAAAGATCGTTGGCTTCCTTTTGTTATACAAGGCTTTAACCTCTTGCAATGTGTTGAAGAAAGATGTCAAATTTACATGGACTTATGCGTCTCCTGCGCCCCAGGGGTGGGGGGATATGTGGAATAGTTGCTTGCTTACTGTAATCTCTCCTCTCCTGTCTCTTCCCCTGTCCCTCTTAGACTGCTTTTTCAGGCCCTGGAATTGCTGACGGGCAGTAGGTTGTGTGACTGGTGAGCTGGATGATTGCTGAGCGTGTGAGTGAATAATGAAGAAGTGAATTGAATGTTTTAGGTAAATGGGGTTTTGATCGTGCAGAGTCCCACCTAGGTGGGCTTCTGTCTTAAGGGGGGGAATGTTACGACCCTGGCGGGTCTAGGCCCCGCCCCCCATGATTGCATGCCTGTTCTGTCTGTCTCTCTAACCAGGTGATTGGAAACAGGTGTAGCAGAGGATTGCAAGCAGGTGGATGGTTGATTGGATGGGCTACAAAAGCCCTGATCAGGTTGAAGACGGGAGAGCTTTTGGTCTTCCCTTCAGTTGGTGTTCGTTGGTCGTAGATAGAGTTTGGAGTTTGGAGTATCGTTGGATTGTGGATTGTCGTCGTTCGTTTATATTACCAGTGCACTGACTTTACACAACACCTTTTGTTTCTCTTCACAACCCTGACGTTCACCACACGTTTACCTATAATTATTAGATACCGGATATAACTGTAATCATTAATAAATATATTATATTATTTATCATAAATTCTGCGTGGCCTCCCCTTTGTGTTCGGGCATTGAGCCATGCTCGTTACATGTGGCCAGACAGTGAAAGGGTTTTGGTAACTGTGGTTATCAGTGGAGTGGTGTTTGCAGGTCGCAGACTGCCAGGCATCATCAACTACGCCAGAGCACCACCAGACAGCATCAAATACGCCATGGTCGTGCTTTCTACAGCAGCTCATAGATGCAAATGACATAGTCTGGACATAGTTTCTGAGTTTTATTTCCTGACCGTTCCAGTCAGTTGTGTGATGTAAACCTTGACTTGATGCTCTCCTGAACTGGTCCCTTGGGCAGTGGTGGCTGGGTGAGGGGAG
>NC_137922.1:54205368-54232868 GCF_963457725.1 Sprattus sprattus | reverse complement strand
TTGGGTTGAAGTAGGTAGCATGACATCGGTCATTGAAACAAACTGGATTTTAAATCCTAACAGTCAGTCGACACAACTAGCGTGGGTGTCTTGACCTGGATGAAAGACCATGACAATGCTTCCTTTTAGGTCTCGGTAAGACTTCTTCCAGGAGTGGGGTTCGAACCCACGAGGACATGTGTCCATTCGATCTTAAGTCCAACGCCTTAACCTCTCGGCCATCCTGGTACACGGAAATGCATTTTTTGAAGAATTTCACCGCTGAACTCAGTTTGTGACAAGGGTGTGTCAGGCCTGTCCTAGAGGGTGTTTTGTGTCTGAGTGAGATAACTGCACGTTAGATCCAGACTGGGTGCTGGGGAGTGTACTCAGGGGGTCAGGATTTAGAGGGTTAGCTTCAGCCAGTTAGCATCAGCTTTTTGGTGCCAGCGGCTGTCCAGGAAGTTTGTTGGTTTCAGTCATGTACTTGTGTGTGTTACGACCCTGGCGGGTCTAGGCCCCGCCCCCCATGATTGCATGCCTGTTCTGTCTGTCTCTCTAACCAGGTGATTGGAAACAGGTGTAGCAGAGGATTGCAAGCAGGTGGATGGTTGATTGGATGGGCTACAAAAGCCCTGATCAGGTTGAAGACGGGAGAGCTTTTGGTCTTCCCTTCAGTTGGTGTTCGTTGGTCGTAGATAGAGTTTGGAGTTTGGAGTATCGTTGGATTGTGGATTGTCGTCGTTCGTTTATATTACCAGTGCACTGACTTTACACAACACCTTTTGTTTCTCTTCACAACCCTGACGTTCACCACACGTTTACCTATAATTATTAGATACCGGATATAACTGTAATCATTAATAAATATATTATATTATTTATCATAAATTCTGCGTGGCCTCCCCTTTGTGTTCGGGCATTGAGCCATGCTCGTTACACATGGGGGCTCGCCGAGATTTTTCCACGGAATTTGGTAAGACAACTTTTCATCCACTCATTGGGGAATAGTGGTTGTAAAGCTGTTAGTGATTAGGTTGATCGTGCGTTTAAACTTGAATGCTGATGTGCAGAAAAACTGCCGGCACAGAGAAAAAAAACGTATTGGAAATTGGGGAGACCCACGTGGAAATTTGTAAATAGGAAACGTTGTTTTTCGTTTGGTTACCGTGGAGGAGAAGATCAAGTTTGGTAGTGACTGCGCGCGGTGCAAACTAGTGTAAATTGAGTACAGGTGTAGTGGTATTGGGTGGTAATCGTAGGTTAGAACCTACTGAGCAACGTAATCCCTGGGCAGGTGAAGTGCGCTTACCGCTGTTGGTTGGGGTTGCCTTACTTTTAAATAGTATTTTTTATTTTTCATGGTCGTGTCGAACGCGCTGGAGCTGTTTAGCAGCTAAATTGCAGGTGGACACACTGAAGACTAGTGTTTGGAAATAGCAAGGATTGTGTTTGGGAGATAGATCAGGGAGCTCTAATCTTTCTTGGGGTTAGGAGTGGGTGGTTCTACACCTGGGCTGAATTGCTGGTTGTGCACTATCGTGTCAGTCACCGGTTAAAAGAAATATTCGGGGAGTACGCATTGTTAGATCTGGGCCAGATCGGTGGGTACAATTTTGCAGGGTAAATAGGTATCGCAATGGAGTCTATGGAGGAGTTTTTCAAATCTCCGAAAGAGAGTTATTTGGAGGGACTCACGAAAAATCAGTTGTGGGTAGTGGCAGAACATTACCACTTCAATGAAATGCTGTCAAAGTACCTTAGGAAAAAGGAATTAAAGGACGAAGTAAGACAGAAGTTGGTTGAGATGTCTATAATAGCGGTAGGATCTCCTGCTTTAAAGCCGCCAGCAACGTTAACTCCAACACGCTCAGAGTCAGGGAGTCCTTCGCAGGGAGAGGCATTAAGTTTTGCGGAGCAAATGCAGCTTTTAAAAATGCAAAATGAAATGCAAATCGAACAGAAGCGCGTTGATGCGGATATTCAGCTCAAACGGTTTGAAGCTGAAAAAAAGCTAGACGCGGCTGAGAGGGAAAAGGAGCGGGTATTCGAAATCGAAAAAATTAGGTTAATAGCTGAAGGAAAATTGCGGGGAAATGGAGAGGCCTCTGGGTCATCGGGAGGGGGTGGCGCAGAAAGCCTATCCAGTATGATCAAGTTTCTGCCTAGGTTCAATGACCGTGACCCGGACATTTTCTTTTCCTTGTTTGAAGGAATTGCCGATGAGAGGGGGTGGAACGACTCTGAGCGCACCCTGGTCATACAAACTGTTCTCCCGGGGAGAGCGCAGGATGCGTTCATTGCTTTATCGGTAGCCGACCGGAAAAACTACCAACGGGTCAAAGAAGCAGTGTTAAGGGCGTACGAACAAGTACCGGAGTTTTATAGACAGAGGTTTAGGAACGAGCGAAAAGATGACCAACAAACGTATTCTGAGATTGCAAGAGAGTTGACTGGATTTTTTAATCGCTGGTGTTCGTCTGTTCATGCCAACACATACGAGCGTTTGTGTGATTTAATTGTTTTAGAACAATTCAAGGACATTGTCCCTGAACGGCTTGCTTTGTATATAAATGAACACAAAGTCAAAACTGCCGCGGAGGCTGCCATACTCGCGGATGAGTTTAACTTGACTCATAGAGGCACACATAAAGAATATGTACCACGCAGGCCTAGCTCCCCGTGGGAGGAACGGGGCACAAGTCGTTTCACTAGGGGTCCATATGACCCTAGACAAATGCTTTCAAATCGCAGTGAGTCAGACGTCGAAAAGTGTCATTATTGTTTGAAAAATGGTCATTGGAAGAGAGAATGCCCACTGCTTGAGGGAAGAGATGACAAACGGCCGAACTCTCAAAAAGGGGACTCGGTAAAAGGGGTTGGATGTGCAGCCCGGGTGCGTCAGTCTTTCGGCACTGAAAAGAGTGTGCAGGTGAATATCACTGTCCCTGCAGGTGGTTCAGGCTGTGAGATGCCTGGTCCCTCTGGACAAAGGCAGTGTGACGCTGAGTCCACTGATGGGCATGTCGGGGAGGGGTATGCCCCATTCATTACTGATGGCTATATTTCGCTTGTAGGGAGCGCGGAAAAGACGCCTGTTAAGATTTTGCGAGACACTGGGGCTACAGAGACGTTCGTAGCTGAAGGCATTTTACCATTTTCTGTTCAGTCTAGCACCGGAGAACGTGTTCTAATTCGGGGCATGGGAATGCACATCATGTCTGTTCCACTGCACAAGATCGTGCTGAGTTCTGATCTTGTGCAGGGTGAAGTAATTGTGGGTGTTCTTCAGGCGTTGCCTGTGCCAGGAGTGCACGTGATTCTGGGTAACATGGTGGCTGGGCACCGGGTATGGCCAAGCGGGCCACCACCATTGGCAGGATCAACTCAGGCAATAGACGCCACTAAAAAGGACGACTGTGTCACAGAGTTTCTGGAGAGTTTCACGGAGGTTTTCACTGCGAAAAGTAGCGAAAAATCAGTGAAGAAGTCTCCGAAAATCGAAATGGGTCTAGCGGGATTCACCGTGTTGTCCTTTTTTGTTGGAATAAGCTTGTTTTTCGAGAAAGCCCTCCTTGACATAGTAAATATATTATTGATTACTGGGTTATCAGTTGGCATCGGCCTGGAACGCACCTTCATATTCTTCTGTCAAAGGAATAAAGGAAAAGTCACCAGTTTCTTCCTGTGGGCTGTATTTGGTATATTGATGGGATGGGCCTTTATGGGTTTGGATTTAAAGATCGTTGGCTTCCTTTTGTTATACAAGGCTTTAACCTCTTGCAATGTGTTGAAGAAAGATGTCAAATTTACATGGACTTATGCGTCTCCTGCGCCCCAGGGGTGGGGGGATATGTGGAATAGTTGCTTGCTTACTGTAATCTCTCCTCTCCTGTCTCTTCCCCTGTCCCTCTTAGACTGCTTTTTCAGGCCCTGGAATTGCTGACGGGCAGTAGGTTGTGTGACTGGTGAGCTGGATGATTGCTGAGCGTGTGAGTGAATAATGAAGAAGTGAATTGAATGTTTTAGGTAAATGGGGTTTTGATCGTGCAGAGTCCCACCTAGGTGGGCTTCTGTCTTAAGGGGGGGAATGTTACGACCCTGGCGGGTCTAGGCCCCGCCCCCCATGATTGCATGCCTGTTCTGTCTGTCTCTCTAACCAGGTGATTGGAAACAGGTGTAGCAGAGGATTGCAAGCAGGTGGATGGTTGATTGGATGGGCTACAAAAGCCCTGATCAGGTTGAAGACGGGAGAGCTTTTGGTCTTCCCTTCAGTTGGTGTTCGTTGGTCGTAGATAGAGTTTGGAGTTTGGAGTATCGTTGGATTGTGGATTGTCGTCGTTCGTTTATATTACCAGTGCACTGACTTTACACAACACCTTTTGTTTCTCTTCACAACCCTGACGTTCACCACACGTTTACCTATAATTATTAGATACCGGATATAACTGTAATCATTAATAAATATATTATATTATTTATCATAAATTCTGCGTGGCCTCCCCTTTGTGTTCGGGCATTGAGCCATGCTCGTTACATGTGGCCAGACAGTGAAAGGGTTTTGGTAACTGTGGTTATCAGTGGAGTGGTGTTTGCAGGTCGCAGACTGCCAGGCATCATCAACTACGCCAGAGCACCACCAGACAGCATCAAATACGCCATGGTCGTGCTTTCTACAGCAGCTCATAGATGCAAATGACATAGTCTGGACATAGTTTCTGAGTTTTATTTCCTGACCGTTCCAGTCAGTTGTGTGATGTAAACCTTGACTTGATGCTCTCCTGAACTGGTCCCTTGGGCAGTGGTGGCTGGGTGAGGGGAGGTTGACAAGATTCTGTGTATTTAGGACGACAGGGTTCAAGAAGTAACGCTGTGAGCAGGGTTCGAACCTGCGCGGGGAGACCCCATTGGATTTCAAGTCCAACGCCTTAACCACTCGGCCATCGCAGCTGTGAATCCATACTCATTCACACCCACGTCACACATTTAATCCACACACACACATTGATTTTTCAACATCTTGCAAATGAACGTTTAAGAAAGAAAGAAAGAAAGGAAGAAAGAGAGTAGGCCATCTGGAAGGGCACGGTGCAGCTAACGACACCAAGATGATACCAAGAGAGCACACACTCTTGAATATCTATGCAAGAGTCGCTTTGGATAAAATCGTAAGTTAAATGCAAAGGTCAGAACCAAGATGCCGGCAGTTCCTTTCGTCCTTCTTGGGTTGAAGTAGGTAGCATGACATCGGTCATTGAAACAAACTGGATTTTAAATCCTAACAGTCAGTCGACACAACTAGCGTGGGTGTCTTGACCTGGATGAAAGACCATGACAATGCTTCCTTTTAGGTCTCGGTAAGACTTCTACCAGGAGTGGGGTTCGAACCCACGAGGACATGTGTCCATTGGATCTTAAGTCCAACGCCTTAACCTCTCGGCCATCCTGGTACACGGAAAGGCATTTTTTGAAGAATTTCACCGCTGAACTCAGTTTGTGACAAGGGTGTGTCAGGCCTGTCCTAGAGGGTGTTTTGTGTCTGAGTGAGATAACTGCACGTTAGATCTAGACTGGGTGCTGGGGAGTGTACTCAGGGGGTCAGGATTTAGAGGGTTAGCTTCAGCCAGTTAGCATCAGCTTTTTGGTGCCAGCGGCTGTCCAGGAAGTGTGTTGGTTTCAGTCATGTACTTGTGTGGCCAGACAGTGAAAGGGTTTTGGTAACTGTGGTTATCAGTGGAGTGGTGTTTGCAGGTCGCAGACTGCAAGGCATCATCAACTACGCCGGAGCACCACCAGACAGCATCAAATACGCCATGGTCGTGCTTTCTACAGCAGCTCATAGATGCAAATGACATAGTCTGGACATAGTTTCTGAGTTTTATTTCCTGACCGTTCCAGTCAGTTGTGTGATGTAAACCTTGACTTGATGCTCTCCTGAACTGGTCCCTTGGGCAGTGGTGGCTGGGTCAGGGGAGGTTGACAAGATTCTGTGTATTTAGGACGACAGGGTTCAAGAAGTAACGCTGTGAGCAGGGTTCGAACCTGCGCGGGGAGACCCCATTGGATTTCAAGTCCAACGCCTTAACCACTCGGCCATCGCAGCTGTGAATCCATACTCATTCACACCCACATCACACATTTAATCCACACACACACATTGATTTTTCAACATCTTGCAAATGAACGTTTAAGAAAGAAAGAAAGGAAGAAAGAGAGTAGGCCATCTGGAAGGGCACGGTGCAGCTAACGACACCAAGATGATACCAAGAGAGCACACACTCTTGAATATCTATGCAAGAGTCGCTTTGGATAAAATCGTAAGTTAAATGCAAAGGTCAGAACCAAGATGCCGGCAGTTCCTTTCGTCCTTCTTGGGTTGAAGTAGGTAGCATGACATCGGTCATTGAAACAAACTGGATTTTAAATCCTAACAGTCAGTCGACACAACTAGCGTGGGTGTCTTGACCAGGATGAAAGACCATGACAATGCTTCCTTTTAGGTCTCGGTAAGACTTCTACCAGGAGTGGGGTTCGAACCCACGAGGACATGTGTCCATTGGATCTTAAGTCCAACGCCTTAACCTCTCGGCCATCCTGGTACACGGAAAGGCATTTTTTGAAGAATTTCACCGCTGAACTCAGTTTGTGACAAGGGTGTGTCAGGCCTGTCCTAGAGGGTGTTTTGTGTCTGAGTGAGATAACTGCACGTTAGATCCAGACTGGGTGCTGGGGAGTGTACTCAGGGGGTCAGGATTTAGAGGGTTAGCTTCAGCCAGTTAGCATCAGCTTTTTGGTGCCAGCGGCTGTCCAGGAAGTTTGTTGGTTTCAGTCATGTACTTGTGTGGCCAGACAGTGAAAGGGTTTTGGTAACTGTGGTTATCAGTGGAGTGGTGTTTGCAGGTCGCAGACTGCCAGGCATCATCAACTACGCCGGAGCACCACCAGACAGCATCAAATATGCCATGGTCGTGCTTTCTACAGCAGCTCATAGATGCAAATGACATAGTCTGGACATAGTTTCTGAGTTTTATTTCCTGACCGTTCCAGTCAGTTGTGTGATGTAAACCTTGACTTGATGCTCTCCTGGGCCCTGTTCGGCGTACAACTGAAGCTAAGATAATTAATTTAGCTCGCAACTGGAGATTAACTAGCTCGCTAATTGAGAACAGGCCTAGCCCGTCTGGCGACGGGCGCTAATTTATTTTAACCTCTCGTTAATTTATCCCAGGCTAAAATCATCAGCTAAATTGCGCGTGCACGTCCTGCTTTAAAAGGCATGAAAGGTCGATAACCAAAACCAGGATTTTCTAACGGAAAATGGCAAAAGCAACTAAAGAAAGAGCGCATTCGTTCTCTGCAGCTGAGCAGACGCTTCTTATGAGTACCTACGAGGACTATAAAGAAATTATAATGGCAAAATCCAACACCGCCAACTCAGCCAGAGCAAGACAGGCAGCCTGGCAAAAAATTGCCGACACACTTAATGCGTAAGTTTAGGGGAAATGTACAGGCTCATAAGTGCCTCATTACCCTCATTACCCAAATCAATCAAACGATTTATTTCAATGTGCCTGCTGGCAGTAGGCTTAATGGAAATGTATCATTGAATGAGCTCTTGCTAGCGAAAATAATGATCTCCAACTCTTTCAGAATAAGTAGATAAAAACAAAGAGTAGCCTATACGAATTCATAGACACTTGGATATGTGTACTGAAAGCGCTTCTATATATCATTTAGGCTAGTAGGCTATATATGTGTAAATGCATGTATTTGTAGATTACCATACAACTAGACGTTTGAACATTTTTGTGCAAATCTATGTAGGCCTATGGAGGGAACAGAGTATGTATTATTCATAATCCGAAATTCAATCAATTTAAGCAGTGAAACGATTCTCTCTTCGTATCATGAGTCCATCATTTTCAACAATAATGATATGGTGTTCTAAAAACACTGTCATATAATTATGAGTGCTTTCAACCCCCATGTAGTTGCAACCCGATGGCCAAAAGGACATGGGACCAAGTTAAGATCAAGCACAAGAACATCCTTCAGGCTGGTGAGTGAAAACAATAAGTGCCATGGTAATGTATTGAACAGCTAGTCAGTTATATCCTTCATATTTTAGCAAACAAAAAAAGGGCAGAAATGGAGAGGACGGGGGGAGGACCCAGAGGGCCAGACCTCACTGCTGCTGAGGAGCTGGCCCTGGCCAATAACAGAGGTAGGCCTCTAATGGAGGGCATAGCTGGGGCCAGCTCCACTGGAGAGGTGGTTGCAGGAGAAGAGAACCCTTATGTCCAAGGTAGGTGCACTTCATTCTATGAGTTTCCTTCATAATTAGTCATTGGGTTAACCATCGTCACACTTTGCAGTGGTCGGATGTTCCGTCACCCTCCTGCAGCCACCTAGCAATGTGTTGGGCAGGGGAGAGGAGGCCACTGATGTAAGTTGATATTGTTGCATCATTGTGTAATGATTCTATACATGTTCATTGTGTGTTTTTTAAACCAAAGGCAATTTTCCACAGTTCCTAATAATTCCTATTTCACTAACAGGATGATGAAGAAACTCTGTCGGCCTTCTCAAGCGATTTGGTAAATGCAAGTTTTGTTAACTAATAATCCTATTCAACTCACTCCTTGCACTGACTACATCAATGCATTCCTTTAGGCTAATGTTGCTGCTGGACCACAGCCTGATCGGCCGGCGCCTGGCCCCTCTTTCTCTGCTGGGGATGGGGAGGTAAGTTCTCATTTAATACCCTCACATTGTGAGGTCGGAATTTAGTTGCCATCTGACCACCACAATGAACAAAGTTATAAATGGTTATCTTGTCTTTTTTTTCAGCCTGATAATGACAATGTACGCGCATTGTATAGGCGCTTCTTGCGCTCAAAAATGGACCTGAATATTCTGGTTGCAGAGAAACTTAAATCAGAAATTGAGATCAATGCGCTAGTTAAGGAGAAACTAACATTGGAAATTCAATTGCTGAAACGGCAGCTGAATGTAAGTAACACTGTAAAGCAAAGGTTTGGCTGATGTATTTGTGACCATTGACATGAATTGTGACTAAACGGAAATTCTGATTTCTTGTGCACCTTCATTTACAGGAAAACCCATAAAGGGATAAATAAAAGGCTTTATTGTACAACATGGATCTCTTACATTATTCTTCACATATTCCTCTATTCAGAATGATTTGTATTGCCAAGTACACTCTCATATACAGGACATTGACTTGGTGATTTCAGAGCATGGAACAGACACAATGTTCATAAATAGAATAAAAATAAGGGTCAAACATACAAATCATCAAAACAGTATAACAGTATGAGCAAACTGTGCAAGAGAAAGTGTTAACAAAATTGCAATAAATTATGTGCACTTGCTTTGATGTGTTGAATGAATAAGGATGCAAACTTAAGTGCAAAGTAAAGTGCATTGTGTGCAGGGGTCCCAGAGTCTGTATGGTGCAGGGGGCTTGTTTGTCAGCCCCACTACCGTGGGGAAGAAACTGGTCAGGTGGCGCAAGGTTTTGGTTTTAATTGACCGGACCCTTTTGCTGGATGGGAAGAGGTGGTGGCCAGGATGGGAAGGGTCAGCAATGATCCTGCCTGCTCTCTTGCGGTGGTCCTGGAGTGGAACAGAGGTCAGGGTGGGGTGGCTGGTCGCTGATGGCTGATGATGGCTGAGGATGGAGTATTAAGTTAAGAGGGTGGCAAACCTTTAACCATATAAATGAAACATGCAAACATAAAGAGAGAAACATGAAATTAGTTCAACATTACCCAAAGCCATCCTGGACAGCTATCCGAAATGGTGGTGGGCAATGACGTCCCTTGCAGCCGGTCCAGTCATATCCTGATTCGGGAGAGGCTCCAGCAGATCGTCCTCATGAGGGCCGACTATCACTGGGAGCCTCTCCCTCCTCAGTGTGGCGATGTTGTGGAGCACGGCGCACGCCATTGTGATTGCAATGGCCCTGTCCGGTGCCACCCTCAGCCCCCGCAGGCAATGAAAGCGGCCCTTGAGTCGGCCGAAGGTCATCTCTATCCGCCCCCTCGTCCGAGCAAGGGCAGCGTTGAACCGAAGCTCAGGGCCTGGGGCTGGCTCTATGTAGGGGGTCATGAACCACGGCCGGCATGCATAGCCCCTATCCCCAATCAGCAGGCCATCATAATTCCCTAGTATATGGTATGAACAAAGTTGGATCACCTCTACATAAAATAATCCATTTCTGAATGACATGAGATTTGCTATACCTTGTTGAAAGCTGTGGCACAATGTAGACTGCCTGAAAACTCTGGAGTCGTGAACGGAGCCCGGCCACTTTGCCTCAACATTTGTGATCAGGCAGTTGGAGTCACAGATCATCTAAGATGAATTGCAGTCAAGTCATGGGTATTGTACAGTACATGGGTAGCCTACAGCAGGCAATTACAAGGTCCATGACCCCTATTGTCAAAGACAAATTATTGTCTATTGTTTTAATTTTAGGAAAATTATCTCTTAAATACCTGCACATTAAGGCTGTGAAATCCCTTTCTATTCACAAAATCGGCCTCATTTGGCCCAGAGGGCCTTCTGATGCGGATGTGGGTACAATCCACTGCACCAATCACATTTGGAAACTCTGCATAATGATAAACTCCGTAATGAATAGTGATAGAAATGCATTTTCATTAAATGGTAAAATATTGAATACTCTATTACCTGCAATAGCATAAAATCCCTCTTTGACATTATTTGCAGGGATAAAACCAGGGAATTGAATGAAGTTATTCTTTAATGCCTGCAGCGCCAGGTACACCTTGCGTATGGCAACGCAGGCTGCGGCTTTGCCAATGCCTTCCGCATCTGCAATACTGTACAAAAAGCCCCCCGACGCAAAATATCGGAGGGCTATGCAGAGCGTCTGAGGCACAGTAAGCGCTCTGCTGCGGCGTGTACGGTTTGCTACATGGGGCGCCAGAAGGTTCTGCAAATATATAAGTCCCTGCCTACTGAAGCGGTACCTCTCAAACAAATACTCATCACTATAAAGAAATGGATCTTGGCGATCGCGAAATATTACCACGTTACGGAAAGCTTGTCTCACTAAGATTGCTCCTATGTCAATAGGACCTCTCAAAAAGGGAGCTGCCATTTTTTTTCCGGGGGTGGGGCAAGCTTAATCCAGGTACTTTTATATTAGCCTGCCCTGGAGCAGGTTAACGCTAAGCGATTAATTACCATGGTGATTGATAAAAAGTTGCTTCCGCGAATCCGCTAAAGCGTTGTTATCTTTTTTTAGCCTGGAATTTAGCTCGCTAAACCGCTTAGCGAGCGTCAGCGAATAGTACCCTGAACTGGTCCCTTGGGCAGTGGTGGCTGGGTGAGGGGAGGTTGACAAGATTCTGTGTATTTAGGACATCAGGGTTCAAGAAGTAACGCTGTGAGCAGGGTTCGAACCTGCGCGGGGAGACCCCATTGGATTTCAAGTCCAACGCCTTAACCACTCGGCCATCGCAGCTGTGAATCCATACTCATTCACACCCACATCACACATTTAATCCACACACACACACATTGATTTTTCAACATCTTGCAAATGAACGTTTAAGAAAGAAAGAAAGGAAGAAAGAGAGTAGGCCATCTGGAAGGGCACGGTGCAGCTAACGACACCAAGATGATACCAAGAGAGCACACACTCTTGAATATCTATGCAAGAGTCGCTTTGGATAAAATCGTAAGTTAAATGCAAAGGTCAGAACCAAGATGCCGGCAGTTCCTTTCGTCCTTCTTGGGTTGAAGTAGGTAGCATGACATCGGTCATTGAAACAAACTGGATTTTAAATCCTAACAGTCAGTCGACACAACTAGCGTGGGTGTCTTGACCTGGATGAAAGACCATGACAATGCTTCCTTTTAGGTCTCGGTAAGACTTCTACCAGGAGTGGGGTTCGAACCCATGAGGACATGTGTCCATTGGATCTTAAGTCCAACGCCTTAACCTCTCGGCCATCCTGGTACACGGAAAGGCATTTTTTGAAGAATTTCACCGCTGAACTCAGTTTGTGACAAGGGTGTGTCAGGCCTGTCCTAGAGGGTGTTTTGTGTCTGAGTGAGATAACTGCACGTTAGATCCAGACTGGGTGCTGGGGAGTGTACTCAGGGGGTCAGGATTAAGAGGGTTAGCTTCAGCCAGTTAGCATCAGCTTTTTGGTGCCAGCGGCTGTCCAGGAAGTGTGTTGGTTTCAGTCATGTACTTGTGTGGCCAGACAGTGAAAGGGTTTTGGTAACTGTGGTTATCAGTGGAGTGGTGTTTGCAGGTCGCAGACTGCAAGGCATCATCAACTACGCCGGAGCACCACCAGACAGCATCAAATACGCCATGGTCGTGCTTTCTACAGCAGCTCATAGATGCAAATGACATAGTCTGGACATAGTTTCTGAGTTTTATTTCCTGACCGTTCCAGTCAGTTGTGTGATGTAAACCTTGACTTGATGCTCTCCTGAACTGGTCCCTTGGGCAGTGGTGGCTGGGTGAGGGGAGGTTGACAAGATTCTGTGTATTTAGGACGACAGGGTTCAAGAAGTAACGCTGTGAGCAGGGTTCGAACCTGCGTGGGGAGACCCCATTGGATTTCAAGTCCAACGCCTTAACCACTCGGCCATCGCAGCTGTGAATCCATACTCATTCACACCCACATCACACATTTAATCCACACACACACACATTGATTTTTCAACATCTTGCAAATGAACGTTTAAGAAAGAAAGAAAGGAAGAAAGAGAGTAGGCCATCTGGAAGGGCACGGTGCAGCTAACGACACCAAGATGATACCAAGAGAGCACACACTCTTGAATATCTATGCAAGAGTCGCTTTGGATAAAATCGTAAGTTAAATGCAAAGGTCAGAACCAAGATGCCGGCAGTTCCTTTCGTCCTTCTTGGGTTGAAGTAGGTAGCATGACATCGGTCATTGAAACAAACTGGATTTTAAGTCCTAACAGTCAGTCGACACAACTAGCGTGGGTGTCTTGACCTGGATGAAAGACCATGACAATGCTTCCTTTTAGGTCTCGGTAAGACTTCTACCAGGAGTGGGGTTCGAACCCACGAGGACATGTGTCCATTGGATCTTAAGTCCAACGCCTTAACCTCTCGGCCATCCTGGTACACGGAAAGGCATTTTTTGAAGAATTTCACCGCTGAACTCAGTTTGTGACAAGGGTGTGTCAGGCCTGTCCTAGAGGGTGTTTTGTGTCTGAGTGAGATAACTGCACGTTAGATCCAGACTGGGTGCTGGGGAGTGTACTCAGGGGGTCAGGATTTAGAGGGTTAGCTTCAGCCAGTTAGCATCAGCTTTTTGGTGCCAGCGGCTGTCCAGGAAGTTTGTTGGTTTCAGTCATGTACTTGTGTGGCCAGACAGTGAAAGGGTTTTGGTAACTGTGGTTATCAGTGGAGTGGTGTTTGCAGGTCGCAGACTGCCAGGCATCATCAACTACGCCGGAGCACCACCCGACAGCATCAAATACGCCATGGTCGTGCTTTCTACAGCAGCTCATAGATGCAAATGACATAGTCTGGACATAGTTTCTGAGTTTTATTTCCTGACCGTTCCAGTCAGTTGTGTGATGTAAACCTTGACTTGATGCTCTCCTGAACTGGTCCCTTGGGCAGTGGTGGCTGGGTGAGGGGAGGTTGACAAGATTCTGTGTATTTAGGACGACAGGGTTCAAGAAGTAACGCTGTGAGCAGGGTTCGAACCTGCGCGGGGAGACCCCATTGGATTTCAAGTCCAACGCCTTAACCACTCGGCCATCGCAGCTGTGAATCCATACTCATTCACACCCACATCACACATTTAATCCACACACACACGCATTGATTTTTCAACATCTTGCAAATGAACGTTTAAGAAAGAAAGAAAGGAAGAAAGAGAGTAGGCCATCTGGAAGGGCACGGTGCAGCTAACGACACCAAGATGATACCAAGAGAGCACACACTCTTGAATATCTATGCAAGAGTCGCTTTGGATAAAATCGTAAGTTAAATGCAAAGGTCAGAACCAAGATGCCGGCAGTTCCTTTCGTCCTTCTTGGGTTGAAGTAGGTAGCATGACATCGGTCATTGAAACAAACTGGATTTTAAATCCTAACAGTCAGTCGACACAACTAGCGTGGGTGTCTTGACCTGGATGAAAGACCATGACAATGCTTCCTTTTAGGTCTCGGTAAGACTTCTACCAGGAGTGGGGTTCGAACCCACGAGGACATGTGTCCATTGGATCTTAAGTCCAACGCCTTAACCTCTCGGCCATCCTAGTACACGGAAAGGCATTTTTTGAAGAATTTCACCGCTGAACTCAGTTTGTGACAAGGGTGTGTCAGGCCTGTCCTAGAGGTTGTTTTGTGTCTGAGTGAGATAACTGCACGTTAGATCCAGACTGGGTGCTGGGGAGTGTACTCAGGGGGTCAGGATTAAGAGGGTTAGCTTCAGCCAGTTAGCATCAGCTTTTTGGTGCCAGCGGCTGTCCAGGAAGTGTGTTGGTTTCAGTCATGTACTTGTGTGGCCAGACAGTGAAAGGGTTTTGGTAACTGTGGTTATCAGTGGAGTGGTGTTTGCAGGTCGCAGACTGCAAGGCATCATCAACTACGCCGGAGCACCACCAGACAGCATCAAATACGCCATGGTCGTGCTTTCTACAGCAGCTCATAGATGCAAATGACATAGTCTGGACATAGTTTCTGAGTTTTATTTCCTGACCGTTCCAGTCAGTTGTGTGATGTAAACCTTGACTTGATGCTCTCCTGAACTGGTCCCTTGGGCAGTGGTGGCTGGGTGAGGGGAGGTTGACAAGATTCTGTGTATTTAGGACGACAGGGTTCAAGAAGTAACGCTGTGAGCAGGGTTCGAACCTGCGTGGGGAGACCCCATTGGATTTCAAGTCCAACGCCTTAACCACTCGGCCATCGCAGCTGTGAATCCATACTCATTCACACCCACATCACACATTTAATCCACACACACACACATTGATTTTTCAACATCTTGCAAATGAACGTTTAAGAAAGAAAGAAAGGAAGAAAGAGAGTAGGCCATCTGGAAGGGCACGGTGCAGCTAACGACACCAAGATGATACCAAGAGAGCACACACTCTTGAATATCTATGCAAGAGTCGCTTTGGATAAAATCGTAAGTTAAATGCAAAGGTCAGAACCAAGATGCCGGCAGTTCCTTTCGTCCTTCTTGGGTTGAAGTAGGTAGCATGACATCGGTCATTGAAACAAACTGGATTTTAAGTCCTAACAGTCAGTCGACACAACTAGCGTGGGTGTCTTGACCTGGATGAAAGACCATGACAATGCTTCCTTTTAGGTCTCGGTAAGACTTCTACCAGGAGTGGGGTTCGAACCCACGAGGACATGTGTCCATTGGATCTTAAGTCCAACGCCTTAACCTCTCGGCCATCCTGGTACACGGAAAGGCATTTTTTGAAGAATTTCACCGCTGAACTCAGTTTGTGACAAGGGTGTGTCAGGCCTGTCCTAGAGGGTGTTTTGTGTCTGAGTGAGATAACTGCACGTTAGATCCAGACTGGGTGCTGGGGAGTGTACTCAGGGGGTCAGGATTTAGAGGGTTAGCTTCAGCCAGTTAGCATCAGCTTTTTGGTGCCAGCGGCTGTCCAGGAAGTTTGTTGGTTTCAGTCATGTACTTGTGTGGCCAGACAGTGAAAGGGTTTTGGTAACTGTGGTTATCAGTGGAGTGGTGTTTGCAGGTCGCAGACTGCCAGGCATCATCAACTACGCCGGAGCACCACCCGACAGCATCAAATACGCCATGGTCGTGCTTTCTACAGCAGCTCATAGATGCAAATGACATAGTCTGGACATAGTTTCTGAGTTTTATTTCCTGACCGTTCCAGTCAGTTGTGTGATGTAAACCTTGACTTGATGCTCTCCTGAACTGGTCCCTTGGGCAGTGGTGGCTGGGTGAGGGGAGGTTGACAAGATTCTGTGTATTTAGGACGACAGGGTTCAAGAAGTAACGCTGTGAGCAGGGTTCGAACCTGCGCGGGGAGACCCCATTGGATTTCAAGTCCAACGCCTTAACCACTCGGCCATCGCAGCTGTGAATCCATACTCATTCACACCCACATCACACATTTAATCCACACACACACGCATTGATTTTTCAACATCTTGCAAATGAACGTTTAAGAAAGAAAGAAAGGAAGAAAGAGAGTAGGCCATCTGGAAGGGCACGGTGCAGCTAACGACACCAAGATGATACCAAGAGAGCACACACTCTTGAATATCTATGCAAGAGTCGCTTTGGATAAAATCGTAAGTTAAATGCAAAGGTCAGAACCAAGATGCCGGCAGTTCCTTTCGTCCTTCTTGGGTTGAAGTAGGTAGCATGACATCGGTCATTGAAACAAACTGGATTTTAAATCCTAACAGTCAGTCGACACAACTAGCGTGGGTGTCTTGACCTGGATGAAAGACCATGACAATGCTTCCTTTTAGGTCTCGGTAAGACTTCTACCAGGAGTGGGGTTCGAACCCACGAGGACATGTGTCCATTGGATCTTAAGTCCAACGCCTTAACCTCTCGGCCATCCTGGTACACGGAAAGGCATTTTTTGAAGAATTTCACCGCTGAACTCAGTTTGTGACAAGGGTGTGTCAGGCCTGTCCTAGAGGTTGTTTTGTGTCTGAGTGAGATAACTGCACGTTAGATCCAGACTGGGTGCTGGGGAGTGTACTCAGGGGGTCAGGATTAAGAGGGTTAGCTTCAGCCAGTTAGCATCAGCTTTTTGGTGCCAGCGGCTGTCCAGGAAGTGTGTTGGTTTCAGTCATGTACTTGTGTGGCCAGACAGTGAAAGGGTTTTGGTAACTGTGGTTATCAGTGGAGTGGTGTTTGCAGGTCGCAGACTGCAAGGCATCATCAACTACGCCGGAGCACCACCAGACAGCATCAAATACGCCATGGTCGTGCTTTCTACAGCAGCTCATAGATGCAAATGACATAGTCTGGACATAGTTTCTGAGTTTTATTTCCTGACCGTTCCAGTCAGTTGTGTGATGTAAACCTTGACTTGATGCTCTCCTGAACTGGTCCCTTGGGCAGTGGTGGCTGGGTGAGGGGAGGTTGACAAGATTCTGTGTATTTAGGACGACAGGGTTCAAGAAGTAACGCTGTGAGCAGGGTTCGAACCTGCGTGGGGAGACCCCATTGGATTTCAAGTCCAACGCCTTAACCACTCGGCCATCGCAGCTGTGAATCCATACTCATTCACACCCACATCACACATTTAATCCACACACACACACATTGATTTTTCAACATCTTGCAAATGAACGTTTAAGAAAGAAAGAAAGGAAGAAAGAGAGTAGGCCATCTGGAAGGGCACGGTGCAGCTAACGACACCAAGATGATACCAAGAGAGCACACACTCTTGAATATCTATGCAAGAGTCGCTTTGGATAAAATCGTAAGTTAAATGCAAAGGTCAGAACCAAGATGCCGGCAGTTCCTTTCGTCCTTCTTGGGTTGAAGTAGGTAGCATGACATCGGTCATTGAAACAAACTGGATTTTAAGTCCTAACAGTCAGTCGACACAACTAGCGTGGGTGTCTTGACCTGGATGAAAGACCATGACAATGCTTCCTTTTAGGTCTCGGTAAGACTTCTACCAGGAGTGGGGTTCGAACCCACGAGGACATGTGTCCATTGGATCTTAAGTCCAACGCCTTAACCTCTCGGCCATCCTGGTACACGGAAAGGCATTTTTTGAAGAATTTCACCGCTGAACTCAGTTTGTGACAAGGGTGTGTCAGGCCTGTCCTAGAGGGTGTTTTGTGTCTGAGTGAGATAACTGCACGTTAGATCCAGACTGGGTGCTGGGGAGTGTACTCAGGGGGTCAGGATTTAGAGGGTTAGCTTCAGCCAGTTAGCATCAGCTTTTTGGTGCCAGCGGCTGTCCAGGAAGTTTGTTGGTTTCAGTCATGTACTTGTGTGGCCAGACAGTGAAAGGGTTTTGGTAACTGTGGTTATCAGTGGAGTGGTGTTTGCAGGTCGCAGACTGCCAGGCATCATCAACTACGCCGGAGCACCACCCGACAGCATCAAATACGCCATGGTCGTGCTTTCTACAGCAGCTCATAGATGCAAATGACATAGTCTGGACATAGTTTCTGAGTTTTATTTCCTGACCGTTCCAGTCAGTTGTGTGATGTAAACCTTGACTTGATGCTCTCCTGAACTGGTCCCTTGGGCAGTGGTGGCTGGGTGAGGGGAGGTTGACAAGATTCTGTGTATTTAGGACGACAGGGTTCAAGAAGTAACGCTGTGAGCAGGGTTCGAACCTGCGCGGGGAGACCCCATTGGATTTCAAGTCCAACGCCTTAACCACTCGGCCATCGCAGCTGTGAATCCATACTCATTCACACCCACATCACACATTTAATCCACACACACACGCATTGATTTTTCAACATCTTGCAAATGAACGTTTAAGAAAGAAAGAAAGGAAGAAAGAGAGTAGGCCATCTGGAAGGGCACGGTGCAGCTAACGACACCAAGATGATACCAAGAGAGCACACACTCTTGAATATCTATGCAAGAGTCGCTTTGGATAAAATCGTAAGTTAAATGCAAAGGTCAGAACCAAGATGCCGGCAGTTCCTTTCGTCCTTCTTGGGTTGAAGTAGGTAGCATGACATCGGTCATTGAAACAAACTGGATTTTAAATCCTAACAGTCAGTCGACACAACTAGCGTGGGTGTCTTGACCTGGATGAAAGACCATGACAATGCTTCCTTTTAGGTCTCGGTAAGACTTCTACCAGGAGTGGGGTTCGAACCCACGAGGACATGTGTCCATTGGATCTTAAGTCCAACGCCTTAACCTCTCGGCCATCCTGGTACACGGAAAGGCATTTTTTGAAGAATTTCACCGCTGAACTCAGTTTGTGACAAGGGTGTGTCAGGCCTGTCCTAGAGGTTGTTTTGTGTCTGAGTGAGATAACTGCACGTTAGATCCAGACTGGGTGCTGGGGAGTGTACTCAGGGGGTCAGGATTAAGAGGGTTAGCTTCAGCCAGTTAGCATCAGCTTTTTGGTGCCAGCGGCTGTCCAGGAAGTGTGTTGGTTTCAGTCATGTACTTGTGTGGCCAGACAGTGAAAGGGTTTTGGTAACTGTGGTTATCAGTGGAGTGGTGTTTGCAGGTCGCAGACTGCAAGGCATCATCAACTACGCCGGAGCACCACCAGACAGCATCAAATACGCCATGGTCGTGCTTTCTACAGCAGCTCATAGATGCAAATGACATAGTCTGGACATAGTTTCTGAGTTTTATTTCCTGACCGTTCCAGTCAGTTGTGTGATGTAAACCTTGACTTGATGCTCTCCTGAACTGGTCCCTTGGGCAGTGGTGGCTGGGTGAGGGGAGGTTGACAAGATTCTGTGTATTTAGGACGACAGGGTTCAAGAAGTAACGCTGTGAGCAGGGTTCGAACCTGCGTGGGGAGACCCCATTGGATTTCAAGTCCAACGCCTTAACCACTCGGCCATCGCAGCTGTGAATCCATACTCATTCACACCCACATCACACATTTAATCCACACACACACACATTGATTTTTCAACATCTTGCAAATGAACGTTTAAGAAAGAAAGAAAGGAAGAAAGAGAGTAGGCCATCTGGAAGGGCACGGTGCAGCTAACGACACCAAGATGATACCAAGAGAGCACACACTCTTGAATATCTATGCAAGAGTCGCTTTGGATAAAATCGTAAGTTAAATGCAAAGGTCAGAACCAAGATGCCGGCAGTTCCTTTCGTCCTTCTTGGGTTGAAGTAGGTAGCATGACATCGGTCATTGAAACAAACTGGATTTTAAGTCCTAACAGTCAGTCGACACAACTAGCGTGGGTGTCTTGACCTGGATGAAAGACCATGACAATGCTTCCTTTTAGGTCTCGGTAAGACTTCTACCAGGAGTGGGGTTCGAACCCACGAGGACATGTGTCCATTGGATCTTAAGTCCAACGCCTTAACCTCTCGGCCATCCTGGTACACGGAAAGGCATTTTTTGAAGAATTTCACCGCTGAACTCAGTTTGTGACAAGGGTGTGTCAGGCCTGTCCTAGAGGGTGTTTTGTGTCTGAGTGAGATAACTGCACGTTAGATCCAGACTGGGTGCTGGGGAGTGTACTCAGGGGGTCAGGATTTAGAGGGTTAGCTTCAGCCAGTTAGCATCAGCTTTTTGGTGCCAGCGGCTGTCCAGGAAGTTTGTTGGTTTCAGTCATGTACTTGTGTGGCCAGACAGTGAAAGGGTTTTGGTAACTGTGGTTATCAGTGGAGTGGTGTTTGCAGGTCGCAGACTGCCAGGCATCATCAACTACGCCGGAGCACCACCCGACAGCATCAAATACGCCATGGTCGTGCTTTCTACAGCAGCTCATAGATGCAAATGACATAGTCTGGACATAGTTTCTGAGTTTTATTTCCTGACCGTTCCAGTCAGTTGTGTGATGTAAACCTTGACTTGATGCTCTCCTGAACTGGTCCCTTGGGCAGTGGTGGCTGGGTGAGGGGAGGTTGACAAGATTCTGTGTATTTAGGACGACAGGGTTCAAGAAGTAACGCTGTGAGCAGGGTTCGAACCTGCGCGGGGAGACCCCATTGGATTTCAAGTCCAACGCCTTAACCACTCGGCCATCGCAGCTGTGAATCCATACTCATTCACACCCACATCACACATTTAATCCACACACACACGCATTGATTTTTCAACATCTTGCAAATGAACGTTTAAGAAAGAAAGAAAGGAAGAAAGAGAGTAGGCCATCTGGAAGGGCACGGTGCAGCTAACGACACCAAGATGATACCAAGAGAGCACACACTCTTGAATATCTATGCAAGAGTCGCTTTGGATAAAATCGTAAGTTAAATGCAAAGGTCAGAACCAAGATGCCGGCAGTTCCTTTCGTCCTTCTTGGGTTGAAGTAGGTAGCATGACATCGGTCATTGAAACAAACTGGATTTTAAATCCTAACAGTCAGTCGACACAACTAGCGTGGGTGTCTTGACCTGGATGAAAGACCATGACAATGCTTCCTTTTAGGTCTCGGTAAGACTTCTACCAGGAGTGGGGTTCGAACCCACGAGGACATGTGTCCATTGGATCTTAAGTCCAACGCCTTAACCTCTCGGCCATCCTGGTACACGGAAAGGCATTTTTTGAAGAATTTCACCGCTGAACTCAGTTTGTGACAAGGGTGTGTCAGGCCTGTCCTAGAGGTTGTTTTGTGTCTGAGTGAGATAACTGCACGTTAGATCCAGACTGGGTGCTGGGGAGTGTACTCAGGGGGTCAGGATTAAGAGGGTTAGCTTCAGCCAGTTAGCATCAGCTTTTTGGTGCCAGCGGCTGTCCAGGAAGTGTGTTGGTTTCAGTCATGTACTTGTGTGGCCAGACAGTGAAAGGGTTTTGGTAACTGTGGTTATCAGTGGAGTGGTGTTTGCAGGTCGCAGACTGCAAGGCATCATCAACTACGCCGGAGCACCACCAGACAGCATCAAATACGCCATGGTCGTGCTTTCTACAGCAGCTCATAGATGCAAATGACATAGTCTGGACATAGTTTCTGAGTTTTATTTCCTGACCGTTCCAGTCAGTTGTGTGATGTAAACCTTGACTTGATGCTCTCCTGAACTGGTCCCTTGGGCAGTGGTGGCTGGGTGAGGGGAGGTTGACAAGATTCTGTGTATTTAGGACGACAGGGTTCAAGAAGTAACGCTGTGAGCAGGGTTCGAACCTGCGTGGGGAGACCCCATTGGATTTCAAGTCCAACGCCTTAACCACTCGGCCATCGCAGCTGTGAATCCATACTCATTCACACCCACATCACACATTTAATCCACACACACACACATTGATTTTTCAACATCTTGCAAATGAACGTTTAAGAAAGAAAGAAAGGAAGAAAGAGAGTAGGCCATCTGGAAGGGCACGGTGCAGCTAACGACACCAAGATGATACCAAGAGAGCACACACTCTTGAATATCTATGCAAGAGTCGCTTTGGATAAAATCGTAAGTTAAATGCAAAGGTCAGAACCAAGATGCCGGCAGTTCCTTTCGTCCTTCTTGGGTTGAAGTAGGTAGCATGACATCGGTCATTGAAACAAACTGGATTTTAAGTCCTAACAGTCAGTCGACACAACTAGCGTGGGTGTCTTGACCTGGATGAAAGACCATGACAATGCTTCCTTTTAGGTCTCGGTAAGACTTCTACCAGGAGTGGGGTTCGAACCCACGAGGACATGTGTCCATTGGATCTTAAGTCCAACGCCTTAACCTCTCGGCCATCCTGGTACACGGAAAGGCATTTTTTGAAGAATTTCACCGCTGAACTCAGTTTGTGACAAGGGTGTGTCAGGCCTGTCCTAGAGGGTGTTTTGTGTCTGAGTGAGATAACTGCACGTTAGATCCAGACTGGGTGCTGGGGAGTGTACTCAGGGGGTCAGGATTTAGAGGGTTAGCTTCAGCCAGTTAGCATCAGCTTTTTGGTGCCAGCGGCTGTCCAGGAAGTTTGTTGGTTTCAGTCATGTACTTGTGTGGCCAGACAGTGAAAGGGTTTTGGTAACTGTGGTTATCAGTGGAGTGGTGTTTGCAGGTCGCAGACTGCCAGGCATCATCAACTACGCCGGAGCACCACCCGACAGCATCAAATACGCCATGGTCGTGCTTTCTACAGCAGCTCATAGATGCAAATGACATAGTCTGGACATAGTTTCTGAGTTTTATTTCCTGACCGTTCCAGTCAGTTGTGTGATGTAAACCTTGACTTGATGCTCTCCTGAACTGGTCCCTTGGGCAGTGGTGGCTGGGTGAGGGGAGGTTGACAAGATTCTGTGTATTTAGGACGACAGGGTTCAAGAAGTAACGCTGTGAGCAGGGTTCGAACCTGCGCGGGGAGACCCCATTGGATTTCAAGTCCAACGCCTTAACCACTCGGCCATCGCAGCTGTGAATCCATACTCATTCACACCCACATCACACATTTAATCCACACACACACGCATTGATTTTTCAACATCTTGCAAATGAACGTTTAAGAAAGAAAGAAAGGAAGAAAGAGAGTAGGCCATCTGGAAGGGCACGGTGCAGCTAACGACACCAAGATGATACCAAGAGAGCACACACTCTTGAATATCTATGCAAGAGTCGCTTTGGATAAAATCGTAAGTTAAATGCAAAGGTCAGAACCAAGATGCCGGCAGTTCCTTTCGTCCTTCTTGGGTTGAAGTAGGTAGCATGACATCGGTCATTGAAACAAACTGGATTTTAAATCCTAACAGTCAGTCGACACAACTAGCGTGGGTGTCTTGACCTGGATGAAAGACCATGACAATGCTTCCTTTTAGGTCTCGGTAAGACTTCTACCAGGAGTGGGGTTCGAACCCACGAGGACATGTGTCCATTGGATCTTAAGTCCAACGCCTTAACCTCTCGGCCATCCTGGTACACGGAAAGGCATTTTTTGAAGAATTTCACCGCTGAACTCAGTTTGTGACAAGGGTGTGTCAGGCCTGTCCTAGAGGTTGTTTTGTGTCTGAGTGAGATAACTGCACGTTAGATCCAGACTGGGTGCTGGGGAGTGTACTCAGGGGGTCAGGATTAAGAGGGTTAGCTTCAGCCAGTTAGCATCAGCTTTTTGGTGCCAGCGGCTGTCCAGGAAGTGTGTTGGTTTCAGTCATGTACTTGTGTGGCCAGACAGTGAAAGGGTTTTGGTAACTGTGGTTATCAGTGGAGTGGTGTTTGCAGGTCGCAGACTGCAAGGCATCATCAACTACGCCGGAGCACCACCAGACAGCATCAAATACGCCATGGTCGTGCTTTCTACAGCAGCTCATAGATGCAAATGACATAGTCTGGACATAGTTTCTGAGTTTTATTTCCTGACCGTTCCAGTCAGTTGTGTGATGTAAACCTTGACTTGATGCTCTCCTGAACTGGTCCCTTGGGCAGTGGTGGCTGGGTGAGGGGAGGTTGACAAGATTCTGTGTATTTAGGACGACAGGGTTCAAGAAGTAACGCTGTGAGCAGGGTTCGAACCTGCGTGGGGAGACCCCATTGGATTTCAAGTCCAACGCCTTAACCACTCGGCCATCGCAGCTGTGAATCCATACTCATTCACACCCACATCACACATTTAATCCACACACACACACATTGATTTTTCAACATCTTGCAAATGAACGTTTAAGAAAGAAAGAAAGGAAGAAAGAGAGTAGGCCATCTGGAAGGGCACGGTGCAGCTAACGACACCAAGATGATACCAAGAGAGCACACACTCTTGAATATCTATGCAAGAGTCGCTTTGGATAAAATCGTAAGTTAAATGCAAAGGTCAGAACCAAGATGCCGGCAGTTCCTTTCGTCCTTCTTGGGTTGAAGTAGGTAGCATGACATCGGTCATTGAAACAAACTGGATTTTAAGTCCTAACAGTCAGTCGACACAACTAGCGTGGGTGTCTTGACCTGGATGAAAGACCATGACAATGCTTCCTTTTAGGTCTCGGTAAGACTTCTACCAGGAGTGGAGTTCGAACCCACGAGGACATGTGTCCATTGGATCTTAAGTCCAACGCCTTAACCTCTCGGCCATCCTGGTACACGGAAAGGCATTTTTTGAAGAATTTCACCGCTGAACTCAGTTTGTGACAAGGGTGTGTCAGGCCTGTCCTAGAGGGTGTTTTGTGTCTGAGTGAGATAACTGCACGTTAGATCCAGACTGGGTGCTGGGGAGTGTACTCAGGGGGTCAGGATTTAGAGGGTTAGCTTCAGCCAGTTAGCATCAGCTTTTTGGTGCCAGCGGCTGTCCAGGAAGTTTGTTGGTTTCAGTCATGTACTTGTGTGGCCAGACAGTGAAAGGGTTTTGGTAACTGTGGTTATCAGTGGAGTGGTGTTTGCAGGTCGCAGACTGCCAGGCATCATCAACTACGCCGGAGCACCACCCGACAGCATCAAATACGCCATGGTCGTGCTTTCTACAGCAGCTCATAGATGCAAATGACATAGTCTGGACATAGTTTCTGAGTTTTATTTCCTGACCGTTCCAGTCAGTTGTGTGATGTAAACCTTGACTTGATGCTCTCCTGAACTGGTCCCTTGGGCAGTGGTGGCTGGGTGAGGGGAGGTTGACAAGATTCTGTGTATTTAGGACGACAGGGTTCAAGAAGTAACGCTGTGAGCAGGGTTCGAACCTGCGCGGGGAGACCCCATTGGATTTCAAGTCCAACGCCTTAACCACTCGGCCATCGCAGCTGTGAATCCATACTCATTCACACCCACATCACACATTTAATCCACACACACACGCATTGATTTTTCAACATCTTGCAAATGAACGTTTAAGAAAGAAAGAAAGGAAGAAAGAGAGTAGGCCATCTGGAAGGGCACGGTGCAGCTAACGACACCAAGATGATACCAAGAGAGCACACACTCTTGAATATCTATGCAAGAGTCGCTTTGGATAAAATCGTAAGTTAAATGCAAAGGTCAGAACCAAGATGCCGGCAGTTCCTTTCGTCCTTCTTGGGTTGAAGTAGGTAGCATGACATCGGTCATTGAAACAAACTGGATTTTAAATCCTAACAGTCAGTCGACACAACTAGCGTGGGTGTCTTGACCTGGATGAAAGACCATGACAATGCTTCCTTTTAGGTCTCGGTAAGACTTCTACCAGGAGTGGGGTTCGAACCCACGAGGACATGTGTCCATTGGATCTTAAGTCCAACGCCTTAACCTCTCGGCCATCCTGGTACACGGAAAGGCATTTTTTGAAGAATTTCACCGCTGAACTCAGTTTGTGACAAGGGTGTGTCAGGCCTGTCCTAGAGGTTGTTTTGTGTCTGAGTGAGATAACTGCACGTTAGATCCAGACTGGGTGCTGGGGAGTGTACTCAGGGGGTCAGGATTAAGAGGGTTAGCTTCAGCCAGTTAGCATCAGCTTTTTGGTGCCAGCGGCTGTCCAGGAAGTGTGTTGGTTTCAGTCATGTACTTGTGTGGCCAGACAGTGAAAGGGTTTTGGTAACTGTGGTTATCAGTGGAGTGGTGTTTGCAGGTCGCAGACTGCAAGGCATCATCAACTACGCCGGAGCACCACCAGACAGCATCAAATACGCCATGGTCGTGCTTTCTACAGCAGCTCATAGATGCAAATGACATAGTCTGGACATAGTTTCTGAGTTTTATTTCCTGACCGTTCCAGTCAGTTGTGTGATGTAAACCTTGACTTGATGCTCTCCTGAACTGGTCCCTTGGGCAGTGGTGGCTGGGTGAGGGGAGGTTGACAAGATTCTGTGTATTTAGGACGACAGGGTTCAAGAAGTAACGCTGTGAGCAGGGTTCGAACCTGCGTGGGGAGACCCCATTGGATTTCAAGTCCAACGCCTTAACCACTCGGCCATCGCAGCTGTGAATCCATACTCATTCACACCCACATCACACATTTAATCCACACACACACACATTGATTTTTCAACATCTTGCAAATGAACGTTTAAGAAAGAAAGAAAGGAAGAAAGAGAGTAGGCCATCTGGAAGGGCACGGTGCAGCTAACGACACCAAGATGATACCAAGAGAGCACACACTCTTGAATATCTATGCAAGAGTCGCTTTGGATAAAATCGTAAGTTAAATGCAAAGGTCAGAACCAAGATGCCGGCAGTTCCTTTCGTCCTTCTTGGGTTGAAGTAGGTAGCATGACATCGGTCATTGAAACAAACTGGATTTTAAGTCCTAACAGTCAGTCGACACAACTAGCGTGGGTGTCTTGACCTGGATGAAAGACCATGACAATGCTTCCTTTTAGGTCTCGGTAAGACTTCTACCAGGAGTGGGGTTCGAACCCACGAGGACATGTGTCCATTGGATCTTAAGTCCAACGCCTTAACCTCTCGGCCATCCTGGTACACGGAAAGGCATTTTTTGAAGAATTTCACCGCTGAACTCAGTTTGTGACAAGGGTGTGTCAGGCCTGTCCTAGAGGGTGTTTTGTGTCTGAGTGAGATAACTGCACGTTAGATCCAGACTGGGTGCTGGGGAGTGTACTCAGGGGGTCAGGATTTAGAGGGTTAGCTTCAGCCAGTTAGCATCAGCTTTTTGGTGCCAGCGGCTGTCCAGGAAGTTTGTTGGTTTCAGTCATGTACTTGTGTGGCCAGACAGTGAAAGGGTTTTGGTAACTGTGGTTATCAGTGGAGTGGTGTTTGCAGGTCGCAGACTGCCAGGCATCATCAACTACGCCGGAGCACCACCCGACAGCATCAAATACGCCATGGTCGTGCTTTCTACAGCAGCTCATAGATGCAAATGACATAGTCTGGACATAGTTTCTGAGTTTTATTTCCTGACCGTTCCAGTCAGTTGTGTGATGTAAACCTTGACTTGATGCTCTCCTGAACTGGTCCCTTGGGCAGTGGTGGCTGGGTGAGGGGAGGTTGACAAGATTCTGTG